>NC_092696.1:7430479-7700606 GCF_964275005.1 Diadema setosum | reverse complement strand
CACTACACAGAGGAGAAAGAGACAAAATATGCAAAGTAATGGTTTTACAATGTAAATGATGTGGTCTATTTTTCCCTTGTGAAAGTGGCAGATAAATAAATTGCATTTCATGTGTATAATTATTGTTAGATTGTTTCGTTTATTTTCTTACTGTGTGTTTTAACCTGGAACTAAGTGTGAAGAGTTGATAGAACATTCAAGTGCGACAGGATTGTACATTGCATATATGACAGGTCAAATGATTGATACATGTACGTAACGGTAGATGCAAAATATATTTTTATTACAAAAGAGAGCTGTAACAGTTATTAAAAAAAAATTATCGTATGGCACATACAGGTACATTATTTTTGAAGTTATAACATTCTGAAATTATATGATTTATTTTAGTGTTGCAGATCTAATCCTACTTATGTACATAATAGAATCAATTTGCTCAATTGTTTTAATGATTATTTTGCTTTTGGTGGAAATATCCATTTATATACTAGTTACTAGAAATTCACTTAAGCTTTGTTACACTTTTTCATTACAGCTTTTCCAGAACTATTATTACAATTTTAGGTACAGATCCATAATTTGGAATAATCTGCATTGTACCAGGATGTTTAAAAGAGTGTCCAATGTTATCTAATTTCAACCATAAGTTTAAACATAGACAATTATTAAGTTATAATGTATCTGTACAATTTTCAAAATTTTGCATGTGTACTGAGTGTATATACATATACATGTATGTATACACACACACACACGCACGCACACACACATATTCATATATATATATATATATATATATATATATATATATATATATGTATATATATATATATATATATATATTCATGTATATATTTATATATACGTAATACTGGATGATATTCAGCCACTAAATTGGCGATATAGCACAAGTAAAATGTTTTGGGTATTACATAGTCAACAGTTGTGATTTTAAAGATCTACACTCACACTCACGCATGGATAACGGCACATTATCTCATAGATATACACCAACAACATAATGACAAAGAAAACTTTCCGTCATAAGTCTTCATCATAGGCAAATTCTTTCCTGTAATACTTATAGTATTACTTCTAGTAATACTTTCTAGAATTTTAGGATGAAAATATTTTGGAAATCCCACTGGCATTCAAGGAAACAGCATACTTAATTACAAATCCTGGAAATGTAGAGACATACTGAAAGATGAAACTGGAAGGTAATATAAAAGATAACGAAAAAGTTATGAGCATAGTATTAGTAGGGCCTATATCAAAACGATAATAAGAAGTAACTGTTACTGTTAGCAAGAGACTTGCACAAACTGCACAAACGGGGCACTTCATACTCAGTGTCAAAATCAATGGATTCAGAGATTTGACATACAGATTTCAAACTTAAAAGCACATGAGTGCACCCAAATATGAGTGAACACTTTTTTTAAAATCAGAAAATATGGACATGAAAAAGGAATAATTACATTGATTTAGATATGTTTCTCGAAGTTAAATACCACAATTTTTTAAAGGAAAGTGTGTATTTTGTGTGTGTGTAAAAGACTAGAAAAAGCCTTTTTTAAGGCAGAAAACTTACCCAAAATATAAGGACATGCATATAGGTACCATCTCTAAGAAAGCTCATGATCTGGGGATTTTCTTGTTTTTGGCACTGTTTGCAAATTGCCACTAGATGGCACTATTTAACAATAGGAGCCACGATGCAGAACCACTGATGGGGAGATCAGTGTGCAGAACACGACTCCGCAAACCCTCAAACTGACGCCGCTCCCGGACCGGCTTCATAATATTATCCTCAATGACCGTTCACATAACAAGTCAAGCCTAGAATTTGCTGCGAGATTTTAAAAGAAAGCTCCGTTTTGGGCGACACAGTGAGTATGAATCTGGTGGAATGATAGTTTTGGATCATTGCTCTAAATAATATTAGTTGTTATTCTAAACAAGGATCTCAAATGATAAATAAAAATATTCGTGCTGTAAAAATGGATTGTAAAGGACGTATGGATAAGGAAACACAGGAAATGTGTAAAGCTTGACCCATACCTTTTATTTCTATCGATTTATTTAGTGACCAGACGAAAAAAAAATCGCATGTTCTTACAAAGCAATGAATGCACTGTAAAGTACACTGTCATCTGTTGATGCTCTGTTGATTATTTGCTGCTACAAACTCCACAAACCGAAGCTCAATAAGTTTTAGCCTGCAGAGAAACCGAATATTTATTGCCAGAACTGAAGGTGAAAAATCATAAAGGGAATTTACGATGGCAAAAAGGGGTACTTGTATAAGTAGCATGGACCTAAGTTAATGCAGAAATAGTGTTATAACTCCTATTTCGACTGAGCTGATAATTTGCCTTTCCAAATTCAAGACACAGAACTGTCAAGAGTTGTTAATCAAATTGACTTCAAGACCGTTTCGGGAGTCAATAGCTAAAATATGATGGTCTGATAAAATAGACTAGGTAGCTAGTGCTTATGTATATAGACCTATGCTTTAGGTATACGTATATATGTATATTGTTATTATATATATATATATATATATATATATATATATATATATATATATATATATATATATATATATATATATATATCAATAACTACATAACTGGGTACAATACACATGTAGGGGTAGAGCGCTTGCATCCATATACCATTTTGATTGAATTTTTAGAAAGCGGTAGAATTCAGGCGAGAAAGCGAAGCGATCAAGCAGCCACGAAATTTGAGAAATACATTGGCTCACGCTATTTAGAGGTCCCATTTCCATGAGACTGCTATAGATGAATGGAGACGTTAGTCAATTTTAGTAAATATTGTAACAATCATGTAAGACCAGAAATGAATTAGCATGTTACTCATCGATCACTCAGGACGAAGGACAAGATGTATTTCCATTTGCATAATTTTTGTTTCAATGGGCCAATGATTCTATACTGATTGAGTCTTGTAAACACACGTTTTTAGTGAAAACTTTTCAAGAAGGTGATATAATACAATCACTCTGCCGAGTGAGAAACATATGAGCCACACTTTTCGTTTGAACGCGCATTGTGTAGAAAACTTCAATTTTGATAATTCATTCGAAGGTAAATGGTGCGGAAAAAATCCAACTTAAAAAGCGTCGTGACGGAAAATGTAAACAATATGTTCGAAAGCTTCAGTGTTTCCTGCTAAACATATTCATTAATGAAGGGAAAAAGTGGAAATGGTATATGTCACGATTCCTTGGAAACGTTAAGAGTGACAATGGGGAGGGTAGATCTCGCTTTCTATCATAATGGACAGTCCAACAAGCAAAAGTACCCTATGGTGGAGTAACCTCTGCGCGATTCAGTAGCGATATTCTGACAAATTCAGAACGGATTGATTAAGAAATTTTTTTAGAACAAGTCATGCCTTCGAGGAACGCGTGTGAACTTAGCTCGCCGCAAAGTATCCTGTAAAATAGGTCGTTAAAGTAGAAGTCTATCAAAGGAAAAACTACGATTCTTCAACCTAAAAAAATAGCGCACTTCGCGGCTAGCAAAAATACCGATTGTGTTTATACGCAAGGTCGAAACAGTCTGGTCTGTTGCCCTAGACTTTACACGTGGAATTAGGTCGCACTGAGCCAGATTCGGCAAATTCGATCAGTCGCCCGATTATATTATTCTGTATAGAGGATTTCATCGCTATCCTTCTATAGGGTACTTCATTGCTTTGACTAATGGATGTCTATTAAGGTAAAGGTTGGTGGAAGGGACAAAAGACTCGCACTCCAATGGACAGACAAACATAATTATTTTCTTTTCTCTTCTTCAGGCCAATGAGATATCTGAAAAGCAGTTCATTCCCCTTTATCGGTAGGCCTAAACCGTGCATTCCGTACTTGGCTGTCTCACTGGTATAGTCTGTTTACCTACCTCGTTTAACCTACATTGCCACCACCACAGAAGTTCAATATAGATATCGACATATGCAAAGAGGTAGAAAGGAGGCCTACCCATCCATCACCACGATCATTATACGACATCCTTGGTGCTTTGTTGGCTTTGCTCAGTAAGAAGATGGCAGAGCTCATTTTACAAAACTCTATATATAACCACACTTCACTTTCCCCTTTCTTTTTGCATTCATGTTATCAGAACAAAACAAAATCCTACTCCACGTCCTCAGGATATATTCTGTGCAACCCATATGATGCACAAACCCGCATAATCTAACACAAGATAAACACACACACACACACACACACACACACACACACACACACACACACACACACACACATACAAACACGTTCCAAGAAAAACATTACAATAACACCTAAACATCCGTTGTTTTTTCGCACCATTGGGTACTTTCAATTTTTTTATTGTCATTGTATCTAGCTGTAATTCTCTCGAATGGTATTGTGGACACAATGTCTGAGAACTTTCAATCATGTGAGCTGCAGTCCGCAGTTCTTTTGACATTGACAAGATTGTTCAGGGACACATTTTAATAGTTTCCTTTTTTCAGCAGGTCTATACCTCACAAAACTTATAGCATTTACATCTACACTCAAAATTTAAATATCTGAAGTTTGTTTGCTTCTTCGTGTCTTTGCTTGTGGTGCAACAGAGTTGTCACGAACCATCTACAGGCCACTCAGCAAAATACAGAACAGAACAAAAAAAGTTCAATAATAAGTATCAGTGTAACTCAATATCCTGCAGGCAACTAATTTTTCTCCTATTTTGTACTTCCCTGATACGTGATACGTGAGGTTTAGATGTTGATTAAAGAGCTCGTGCCGGTAGATCTGGAGCTTTCTTTACTAATTCCTCAGTATTTCAAACATACAGGCACAGTATTTCATGCGCATATGCTCCCTCTCTCTCTCTCTCTCACACACACACACACGCACACACACACAAATAAAACCCTCCACACAGTAACCTGATAGACACTAGACTTCTTGTTAACTTACAGGCATTATTTACCATTTGCAGATGAAACAAAAGCCCAACTTTAGTGCTGTAAAATAATTGTGCTAAAATGTGAGTTAGGAATAGAAGCAACCACTGTAAAATTTGAATCGTTGAAATCGATGTTAACCCGTTCCCGACTAAATTCTGAAATCCCCACAGACATTATACACAGGCTACCAGGTTCCAGTAAGGAACGGGTTAAGTATTGTTATATTTACAAAATGTGAACAATAGTTATAATTAAAAAATAATGTTTCCATACTAAACTACAGTTACTGTTTATTGAGAGAAATACATAATATATCTCCTTATATTTCAGGCTTTATCGCGAAAATTGTATATGATAGGATGTTTGTGGTACAACAGACCTACACATATGCATTAAATGTAATATCTTAAAAGAAAAAATAAATCACTGTTACCGAAGGTAAACAGGACCTTTATTTTAACAGATCATACGTATTAGCCGCGGTCAAACTGGAAAAGATCACGGATGGTACGATTGCTATCTTCAAGATTTCGATCTTGTTCCAGTGTGAATGCAACTATAGGGTGTCATACTAAATATATATATATATATATATATATATATATATATATATATATATATATATATATATATATATATATATAAAACTTGATAATATCACCCCTCCTGTATGCCAGTCTGTGAGCAAGAGTTCGTAATTTGAGCTGTACGAAGCTTTGACGAAGATAACAAATTCCAAAACCTGGAATCAATAAACTTCTAAGTTGCCGGTCTTTGCACGGGACTCTCCAACATCCTCTGCTCACATACAGCTTTTTTATGATGACCATTCGCACGCTGCCTAACCTTTTCAGTCTCTGATTCTAGGAACAGTACGTAAAACAACACATTAACAAAACACACAAAAAAAGCATTTGTATGCATCTATATCAAGATTGCAGAAAAAGCAAATTTTCCGAAAATCACAGAAAAAAATATGTTACCAAGGACAGGTGAAGGCTGTCTTGAGTTGAGTCAGAATTGTTCTTTTTTTTTTCTCCTTTCTCTCTCTTTTTGTTGGACTATGCGCGCACCCTTGTTGTGTTTGTGTGTGTGTATGTGTGTATGTGTGTGTACTGACTTCTTTTCCGAGGGCCTGTTCCAGCAAGCACTTGATTTTCCTGCCTGTTCTCCCACACATCATCTTCATTAAACATGATTTGGGCGTACCCTAGAGACAATAGGGAGCTGTAGATCTTTTTGCGACGCGGATGTTCAGAGGCAAAAAAAACAAACAAACAAACAAAAAAAAAAGGGAGAAAAGAAAAGAAGAAGAAAAGAAACTGTTCTGCGCACGCAAACAGCAGCACTGGTCATATGGGGCACCATTTTACTTTTTGTAGCAATATTCTGCGTAATCTAAAGTTACTTTGCATAACACGACGCAGGGAAAGAAGAACAGATAATGCAATCTTAGCTCTGTCTTAAACGTTCGCGACGCAAATGGTGCGTTCGAGCGCTCTCGATCCTTAGCGAACTACTGGTATACGTACCGTACCCGCGCCAGAGGAGCGTTCGAACGCTCTTGTACCGTACCGATCCAAAAGTGTACCACTTCCCGATGTGCTCCAAAAGCGTACCAAAGCGTACCAAAAGTTCGCACGTGTAAAGCATGCGCGTACCATGCGCATACGTCACAATGCAAAAACATCATTCTCTTTGTTCGGGGCAGCTGTAAGTACTTCAAGCGACAGGTGAATGACATTCTTGCTACAAACAAGCGTGACATTTTCTAACTAGAAATGTCGCTATGGAGACTGGTAGGCCCTATGCCTCCGCCAAAATGCATGATTCTCCTAATAGGTCTAGATAGTACATGTGGACAATGTGTGATTACATTTTCACAAAATTGGCAAAATATTAAAATGACAAGTTTGTCACAAATGTGTTGAATGTTCACCTTCCTTGACCTAGGTTTAATTGGATGAATAGGAGAGCATGTATTTGGGATTTAAGGACGTTAACTTGACTTTGACCCATTCAAACGTTTATGCTTTGAGTAATTTTCAAGGTATGGAGAAAAAGTGGAATTTCTGTATTGAATAGTAACTTGTTACCATTTTCATCTGGCCTTTGACCCTAAAATTCATTAGATAATCACTGTCAGGCAGAACATGCATAAATATACGTTTCAAGATAACCAGAGCCACTTCCAAGATATGGAGGAAAAACTTAGTTCAGCACTTTCCCTTGATCTTTGACCTTTTGACCTTTTTGACCTTTTGACCTTTTGACCAAAAACAAAAGAAAAAAAAAACTTTCCAGAGAATCTCTATTAGGTTACACATGCATACACCAAGTGTAAAAAAAAAAAAAATAATCATGCTGGCATTGCATAAACAAGAGGGAAATAGTAAAATTTTGAAGTGTTGCCCTTGACCTTTGACCCCTGACCTTTGACCCCATGAACCCTAAATTCTCTAGATAATCACTGCCAGTCAGTACATGTAAATATACTATGTTCCATGAAGATGCCTTGAACAATTTCCAAGGTACAAAGAAAAAAGGTGAAGTTTTAATGTTTTTACTTGACCTTTTGACCTTTGACCTTTGACCTCATGACCCAAACTTTCACCAGAGAATCTTAATCGGGTAATACATGTATACACTAAGTTTCAAGAAAATATCTTCAGGCATTGCATAGATATGATGGAAATAGTGAAATTTTATGTATTTGACCTTGACCTTTTGACCTTTGACCTTGAGCATATGCACCCAAAAGTTGATAGGCACAACTTCACCCCCTAATACACATACATGCCAAGTTTCATTAGGATACCTCAAAAGGTTTTGATAGTTACCCTGTCCACAAAATTCATTACGGACGGACGGAAGGACGGACGGACGGACGGACAACCCGAAAACATAATGCCTCCGGCAGCACTTCGTGGCGGAGGCATAAAAATAATTCATGAGGTACGCTTTCTCCACAGAGCCGCTGCGCTCGAACGCAACTGGCACAGTTCGGTACGGTACGCTTTGGTTAAGTTCGCTTTGGTTCGCTTTAGCAATGGTACATACGACATTCGCATATATACGTCGTGAGAACTTTGCAGGAACTGCGCAAGAATGGTTTTCGGCTCCATCGTCGGATCACGTTAGGAGAAAAACTTTCACCGAATGTTGGAAGTTGTCATTTTGGGGGACATTCGCGTCCTTCCCTACTCGTTCGTGTGCTCGTAACGAACTGTGTCCGAATACAGGTCTATATAAATGAGAATTACAGGTAAACGTTACGCAAGGCAGGTGACAACTAAACGTCGCGGTCGTCTTAATTCCCAGGTCCAAAAAGAGCACCCAAGAGGTGGCACATTCCCCATTTCTGAGTCGCTTGATGAGCCTGTTACTATGATGACCGCTATGGCGAATGCAACCATTTATACAATTCAAACCAATGTGGATGCTTATGTTGGATCAGGTGAATAAGATTATGAATATGAATGTGAACAGTATTGTGAGCAAAAGAGTTGTTAAAAAGTAGGCCTACAGAAAGGGAGGAGTTTTGTTTCAAAATCAAAATAATATATGTCTTTATTTTTATTTCATTCAGATCGTAAAAGTTTTCAACCACGATGGATGTTGCTATGACTACAACTAAACCGAAATCAGACGTAGTGATGACAACAGAGGAAGCATCTACATTCGTTTGCGAAGTGCTGGGAGTGACGTCACCTGAAGAGAAGATGGCCTCCGATCCAGTCGCACTCTTGAATGAAATCTTGCTTTCTTGGCATAAAAATATGCCGTACCAGACACTCGTCAATATCGCTATGCCCAAGAAGGACAGACATGTTCCCAATTTGCATGAGGTCAAGAATGATATAATGTCGAAGTTGGGAGGCTGTTGCTACCGCAACAATGTCGGCTGTTACATGGTTATCAAGGCCCTTGGATACCCCGTAACCCTCGTACCAGGTGACTTCGTCGGTGTAAGCAGTGCCCACGTGATCATCATCATCTACAACCTATCTGGGGAAGGTAGCAAGCACCTGGCGGATGTTGGCTCAGGGGGCTGGCCCACGTTCCAGCTGATCCCGTTAGATTTTGAGAGGGAATCCCCCGAGTACCACGAGTCCTTCTTGCGCTACAAATTTGTGCGTCGAGGTGATATAATCCTACGCCTGCACAACGCGGAAAGCGATCCAGTAGGTGCAAATTTCTTCAAGGCGTCCCTGGACCAGGACGGATGGTACACCCACTGCACCATTCATGACAACATGCCGGTTGAATTGTCACATTTTGACGAGGTCATGGAGATGCTTGCTACCCAAGTTCATGATATCATTCGAGTTCTGAAGAAAATACGGTGTATAGCTTTCCCGAAAGGCCGACTTGTCTCGATTAACGACGCTACGCTCTTGGAAGAGCAAGAGAATGGATGCATAAAGAAAACTTACCTTAGGTCACGTGATGAGGTGATTGTCGTGTTCAAACGCCATTTTCCACAGATCGATGAAAGTATCATACATACAGCGATGAACGATGAGTTTGTCAAAGTAGATTTTAACCGAGAGAAAACTTCGTCATAAAGAGCGTTTTGTGTGTGTGTGTGTGTGTGTGTGTGTGTGTGTGTGTGTGTGTGTGTGTGTGTTACTTATTTAACTCTCGTCTACTACGTGGTCATACCAAGGGACGATATATATATATATTTTTTTTTTTATATTTTTTTTATGAGGTCACGTGATGAGATGATTGTCGTGTTCAAACACCTTTTTCCACAGATAGATAAAAGTATCATACATACAGCGATGAACGATGAGTTTGTCAAATTAGATTTTATTCAAGAGAAAACTTCGTCATAAAGAGCGTGTTTTTTGCTAATTATTAACTCTCATCTACTACGTGGTCATACTAAGGGACGAAAAAATGACATTTTGGTAATAAGGCAGAATGCGTTGCATATTTAAGATCTACATAATGGGCAATAAGAAATACATACATTGACAAAGGAAATAAACAGAAAGTACGTATAACTTCAATGATTATGTGAGGAATAATGTTTCTTATGTTTGTTTGTTTTTTACATTTATTATATTGTCAATTGCACCTCACTTGTTGCTTTACAAATTCAATTCGCTGGAGGTCGTGTCAATGAATTGTAACTGTTGTATGAAGGGATTTAATACTGTGCTTGATAGTAAAGACGTACCATATCAATGATACCAGTGTTCACGTCGTCATTATTCCAAAATAGTTTATATTGAATCAGTCAGAAATATGCTACAGTAATTAGGAACATAATGGCAAAATCATGCATTCAGATCAAATAGAAAGCCAAGGATGGAACCTCTGAGTATATCATATCTTACAGTCTCATAATCTGATATGAAAACTTCCATTGCTGCGTATTGATGGCGATCGTGAAAGTTACCTCTTTCATTCTACTTCATTACTCGCAATATGATAAGTGATTACTGGAATCAAAGTCTTTAACTGGGTCATTGAAAACAAACAAATTCTTTATTTCTCAACAGCTTAAAAGAAATTTTAAATACATTCTAGCATGGCCGAAGATGTGGGATGTCCAGTTGTATTCTAATCTAAAAGAAAAACCAAAACAAAAAACCAAAACAAAACAATAAAATGTGCAGTAACGTCAGTATAGATACATATTTCAAGTACTGTACCTTAATAAAGGATAAAAAGTGGTGTCGGTCGTTGATTATTCCCTGACATTTCATCTCCTTTTTAAATGTTTGAATTACAGTGGCAATTTTCCATATGTCACTGTCTAGAACAATGCCAATTGATAAGCTGGTGTTTTAGAAATACTCCACATACACCTCTCTAACTGTGACATAACTTGTTTAAAATCCTTAATACTCTTTTTTTTTCCAATTTGTTTCAAATTTCAAAATTTGTTCAAAATTTTTAAATTTCCAAAGTGAGGATGAGAATAATATGTTTCATTCAATGTGATTTAATTTTGACATTACTTATACGGGCAGTAACATTCAGTTATGAGATATTATCAAATTGTCAACGGGAGAACTGCACAGTGTAATCCTCTGTCAATACATAAACCAGAATGACTTCACGAAACAAAACTCGTCTTATTGCAATGTTTCGCATCGTTTTGTACCGCTGTACGTGCAAATAGGAATACTACAGATTAACGAGGTAAAGTTGTTGCAAGTTTCTGCAACTAAGAAACAACAACACAATGCTACATCAATGGTACTAGTGCATTTTCCTGAAGCCCTGATTAAGATAGTTTGAAGTACTGACAGTTTTAGTATATTGATGTTGTCTTCAGGAAAACAGCACTCTAAGTTTTCAATGCAGGCAAGAACTGTTCATTGCATGACATTATGTAACGTAAATTATATTCCGAGTATAGATGAAACCAACCATCTTGGCATATGGCCTGCGTTTATACGTGTACGTGTCTGATGATATCTGGGGCAATTGAGACTCTTTCAGCCAATGAACTGAAGATCATCATTGGAATACAGTATCACAGGCCCGATAATAACATTCATCGTCTTGTTTCACAGTAAATGATATATAATATATACATATATATATATATATATATATATATATATATATATATATATATATATATATATACATATATATATATATATATAATATATATATATATAATATATATATTATATATATATATATAATTCTGATTTTGTATTAAAATCAAGGCAATTGGCATTCAATGCACTCCTCTATTGTGACATTATTATTGCTATAAATAAATAAATAAATAAATAAATATATAAATATATATACATATTGAACAGCCGCAATAGTTACACCTTTACTCGAGGCAATTTATAAAATGACTGCTTGAAACTGTAAACTTTCTTTTTCTTTTTCTTTTTTTGCCTTAACCTGTTGAGACCCAGATTTTCCTATAACACCTTGATTTTGTTTGAAAAAAAAAAATCAATATAAGTTTATGCAGTTGCTTATCTTATTATATCTGCTTTATATTGTATGTTCATATATTTTGTATTATATTGACTTTTGTTGTTATTGTGATAGAATTTTATGTGGTAATGGGGGAAATTATTTGAATTGAAATGAATAAAATTTAAACGAAAGTGTAAAAGGTTAAAGAGACAGAGGTAAGGACACAGACTAGTAAGAGATCTGCAATTTGGTCACGAATGGCTGGATATTGGCACACACAACTCCATGTCATCCAGAGATTTCATGTTATTACAGGATAGTACTTTATTTCACACAATGCATCTCATTCTCAATTAGTGAAAAATAAGAATAGGGAAAATTCAATTAGGTCCACTGACAGTACAAGCACATATGCTTGAGTATTGAGGAACAAATATGTAATTATACAGTTTAGTAACGAATCTTTATAAGATGATTTAAAATCCACTCTCTGCAGGAATGAAGAAGAAATGCTCCTGCATTAGGTTTAATACTCGCAATGTCCACTTGGTGTTTCCACTTCATGTGATGTTGATACACAACTCTCTGAGAAACAATTTAAAGAGAAATCATGTCTAAGACGTTAGAAAATGATTACTTTCACACAGACATTCACTTCTTTTACATTCCAAGTTAAAATAATTTTGTCCATGGGTACTCGGGGTAGTACATTACCGGTAATCTGATCACCTGCTTTCTCCAGAAATACATTGATACCTTGTTAATTTCTTCCTCCCCTACCCCCACCTACACATCTGATGGTGCACAAAGAAGTGGTTAGACCCAGTTAATGTAACAATCAGAGATTGTAAGTTTATCTTTCTATCTAAAAAAAAAAAAAAAAAATCAATTGGAGCAAATTGTATGGTGAAACCTCTTTTTTTATTCCTCCTCAATTCAATGGTGCAAAAAGAAATTCAACATGAGAAGGCAATGCTAGCTGGTTGATTTGTCTTTTTTTTTATCTCTTTTCTTTTTTCTCTATCGCTTTCTCACAGAAGCTAAACTGAAGCACTGAAAAATCAACAAGAACACTGAGGCCTTGTACGATTGCGACATGGCCAAATGTAACAAGGATGGAAGGTGGAATAGATGTAGATGAGTAATTAACAGCCCATCTAAATGAAAGAATACACTCTATTAACGCTACACAGATTAAGGAATATTTAACTGTAGAAAGAAGATGACATTTCAAACAGAACATCCAATTTGGTTCGATTGCAGTTATGCAATCATGTAAAATTCACCTCTCTCTCTCTTTTCCTTCTAGAAACAAAGTTCAAATGAATACACTGAGTGTAAACATATTATGTAGGTGTACTACACTGTGTACTACACAGTGTCCTGGCATGATGTTACACACACACACGCACACACTCACACACTGGAACATTTCATTGAAATGTTCCTTGTACACAGCCATTATATAGGCTGTCCAATAGATTTTGACAGGCACAATGTATTACAACATGTAATAAGAATACAAAGGTTAAATTCCTCTTCAACACAAAAGACAAAAGAGTTTGGCAAAGTACAAGAGCTACTGTAGCTTCCTCATCACCATGCTAATTGAAACTTAGAAATCTTGTGAAGTGAACACAAATAATCATTCACCTTGTAATATTTCATCACACTTCAAAATGGCGTACAAGAACTGCATCCCTGTATCATATACTCTTTGTCACAAAAATAGTTGTAGTGATACACTACAATTCACACTATTCATACAGACATAATAAGTTATTTGAATTCATGTCAAGATTACATTCTTTTTAAAAGGTGCTTTTCCTGGGATAACACTTATTCAGGAATATTCTCTCTTATTTCACACTATGTGATCTACAAGCGTATGCTTCTAAGGAATGGCAAAATGATCTAAACTGAATTGAGCTGCATGGGTAATGACAGCACAATCATATAGACCATTTGGGTTCGTTGAGGGCAGCAGACAATTTGTGGCACTGGGCGCAGCCATGAGCTCATTTTGAGGTGTCTTAGCCGACCCCCCTCCTCTCCCCCCACCCCCCAGGCAACATGTTTATCGCGCACTTGTAACAAAGGTTCGCGCATTTAGCAAGCATTTGCGCACTCAGTACGAGACGCCCATTGGCTAAAACAACCATGCATCAGTTTTTCATTCCGTGCGCGGAAGGGGGTGGGGGAGTGGGAGGGGGGGGGGGGGGGTCGGCTGAGACACCGCAGTAATGGTACTGCCCATGCCAAAAATACACATAGCGCGTCACAGAATCAGTCTATAGGCACACTGACAAGATATTGTCCTCGGTCATGAGTAGACCAATACAGAGAATGTTTTGTGGATGAAGTCTGACGAGACACTGTTTATTTTCTACCACAAAGGCTGGAATTCATAAAGGCAGTTTCGATCTAGCTCATGGATTATGAACACTTTGTCTAAGCAAATTAGCTTGAGAGACTGCATACATCACAAGACATCCCATAACAAATTGATGCTGATACATGCATGTGAAAGATAGGCATTTTGTTGTTGTTGTTGTTGTTGTTGTTGTTGTTTGTTTTAGTCCATGAACTAAATTCAAACCACAGATTTGATTTAAACTACAAACCTTTGTGAATTCGGGCCAAGGTGTTGCAGTAATGCAGTTTATTACAACTGAGATAATATGTATTGAGCTCACAATTTTGCATAAATTACAATCATCAGGCAAATGCCACAATGATGGCAAGGAAAGAAAAGGAACCATTTTTGAAGTAGAGAATCTCTGAAAGAGAAATGAACAGGTTTTCACCACAAGCAACCATCCAGTCTAATACTCAAAGTGATATACAGTAACTGAGGCAAGTGATTTGAAAGGGGAGGGGAGCTCATATCATGACTTGCTGCTTTGAAGAGTACAATACAAGAGTGCAAATTGAAAATATGCACTAATCATTTCAGCTTTGATCTTTAATTTCTATCACTGAAGTTGACTCCCTTCATGCAAATGATAAATAACAAGACTTCAAATCTCAGTTGTACCATAGTATAAGTGAGTTCATCATTCTCTGTTTATTTTGTGCACTGTAGACATCTGATTTGGGCAAGCAAATTCCTCAGATGATTTAATTTTCTTTTCCAGGAAAGGAAAGAACTTTTATATGACAGCCAAGCCATGGGGTTTCAGTAAAATATAGAAAATACAACAATTTAGGTCCTTAAAATCACTGCAATCTAAGATTACTTCAATCAAATACTGGCCACAGAGACAACGATCAAGTTGCAAAGATTGAATTCCTTTTACTTCAAATTTGGTTGCTTTTGGGGTGTAAAAAAGTTGGTGCATTACTAGAAGGATTTCACTTTCACGTGAATAAAATGCTCAGATAATTTCTGCCATGTTATAATTTGTGCATTAGATTGTCTATACTTACAATACATGTATAGCTTTTGAATAAACTTGTCTTATGACCATACATACATTTAAGTCTACACTGCAGAAGTGTAAAGTACACATAATGATTCTTTTTGTCTCCCATCAATGTTTGTGGTTCATTGTGCCTGTTCTGCGACAACAATGTTTTGTCTGTCTGTGAAATTTCAATTATTTTGAATCCACATCTCTTAACCCCCATTAAAAAAGAAGAAAAAAAAAAAAAACAGCACACAAATGTTTTTATTTAAAACAAACTCTCACCTTACTACGATATACCATTCACTAACTACAAATGTCGCTTTGGCGACTGGTATGCCTCCGCCATAATGCATGATTTTCCCAATAGGTCTAGATAGTACATGTGGACAATGTGTGATTACATTTTCATAAGATTGGCAAAATATTGAAATGACAAGTTTGTCACAAATGTGTTGAATGTTCACCTTCCTTGACCTAGGTTTAATTGGATGAATAGGAGAGCATGTATCTAGGGATTTAAGGACTTTAACTTGACTTTGACCCATTCATACATTTAGGCATTGAGTAATTTTCAAGGTACAGGTGTGGAGAAAAAGTGCAATTTCTGAACTGAATAGTAAATTGTTACCATTTTCATCTGGCCCTTGACCCTAAAATTCATAAGATTTATCACTTTCAGGTAGAACATGCATAATATGTACTAAGTTTCAAGATAACTTGAGCCACTTCGAGATATGGAGGAAAAAGTTAGTTCAGCACTTTCACTTGATCTTTGACCTTTTGACCTTTGAGGCAAAAAAAGAAGAAAAAAAAAAACTTTCCAGAGAATTTCTATTAGGTTACACATGCATACACCAAGTGTAAAAAAATAATAACCCTGCTGGCATTGCATAAATATGAGGGAAATAGTAAAATTTTGAAGTGTTGCACTTGACCTTTGACCCCTGACCTTTGACCCCATGAACCCTACATTCTCTAGATAATCACTTCCAGTCAGTACATGTATATACTATGTTCCATGAAGATACCTTGAACAATTTTCCAAGGCACGGAGAAAAAAAAAGAAGTTTTGATATTTTTACTTGACCTTTGACCTTTGACCTCATGACCCAAACTTTCACCAGAGAATCTTAATTGGGTAATACATGTATGCACTAAGTTTCAAGAAAATATCTTCAGGCATTCAATAGATATGGCGAAAATAGTGAAATTTCATGTATTTGACCCTGACCTTTTGACCTTTGACCTTTGACCTCATGACGCAAACTTTCACCAGAGAATCTTAATTGGGTAATACATGTATACACTAAGTTTCAAGAAAATATCTTCAGGCATTCAATAGATATGGTGGAAAAAGTGAAATTTTATGTATTTGACCTTGACCTTTTGACCTTTGACCTTGAGCATGTGCACCCAAAAGTTGATAGGCACAACTTCACCCCCTAATACACATACATGCCAAGTTTCATTAGGATACCTCAACAGGTTTTGATAGTTACCTTGTCCACAAAATTCATTACGGACGGACGGAAGGACGGACGGACGGACGGACGGACGGACAACCCGAAAACATAATGCCTCCGGCACCACTTCGTGGCGGAGGCATAAAAATCTAAGCAAAGCAATGATGGGTGGAGAGGGATGGTAGCATGAAGAAATGAAATACAAGAAAAGCGTTGTTTGACATACTGAAATATTTGTAATTTCATGGACTTGCGAGATTGTGATAATGAAACTAAAAATCCCTTTGCTAGAGGCCAAGTACATTTGTACATACGTACATCGTACTTGTATGCTACAAAGTTTCGACATGCATGGGTTTACCGAACCACCGACAAATATGTTTCAGTTCGTGAGGAAAATTTATGTTGCATTCTGTCGATCAAGGCTTACAGTATGATTCAGTTAATGCATCGACAACAGCCCATAATGAATTGACGATTATTATTCATCCAGCTAATTTTCACATAATAAGGCCAATCAGGGGAATGAAAGACAGAATATCACTGAGTGCAAAGAATGTCGATCTTTCTCAAGCTGCAATGGACGGAAGAGTTATGCAAGACAAGGCATTACTGACACTGAGTGTTGCTACAGACTAAATGCTTCTCCTTCATGACACACCCACACTACTAGTGTCATGCAGCTACAAAGAGCACATTTCATTATAAATGCGTACGGTGCAAGCGCATTTGAGTTCAAGAGCAGGCGAGCTAGAGCAAAGCTAAAATCTTCACAAGTCTGCAGGTGCGCAACTAAATTGAGTGTGACAATGAGATGTCGAGAAGTGCTGCGATGAATCACCATTGAATATCTATATTTTGCCTCTACTGGGCTAACGCCATTGCATATTAGCTGAAGTTTTCTGAGGGACACAGAAAGTCATGGTATAACACACTGCAATGGAGAACATATAGCTATTTCAACTGCAAAGACTTTTACGGACCTGTCTACACATGAATCAATAAAGCTCTGCTTTTCAATTTGGTATTACAGTCCATTCATTTGAAATCTGTATATCAGTCTAATACAGATATTGCGAGGTTCTACGTTCATTCCTCATTTGATATTACGGAGAGAATTACGATTACGTCACCTTGTTTGGCAACATGACTAATATGACACAAATCAAGAAATCTAAATATGGACTTTAAATACAATTTTGAAGTTTAGTTTTCATTACCTGAGTAAGAGGAGTGTGAGTTAACATGAGATATTTGACTTTCTTGTGCCCTTTTAATAATTGGCTGTGTTTGCGATGTTGTGTTTCTTCATTGTTCCTGTATCTTCCCAAAGTTTTTATTTGATTTTGGTGACACAAGGATGCAACTTCAGGAAATTTTACCCCCAAAAAAAATCCATGGAGGAAACTGTTTAGGGAAGCCCACGCCAACATAGTGAGTGCCTGGTGAGACAGGGAGAAAAGGGAAAACTACAGTGGCGAGTACTGCAGGTGGTGGAAAAGATATAGGCAAATGCAAAGCCCCTGTCTTGGTCAAAGCTCCAAAGATTACATGTACTTCCTGTCCAGGGATAGCACAGAAGTTTGTAACTTTAAGACGTCCTCAAACACGGAGGTTTCAGACCACAAGAAACCCACTAATAGTAAAAATTAAGAACCAAGCGGTACTCTTGCTGTTGAGGAATGCATTCATGCAGTCTACTCCAAGGACAGACCGTCAGACCTGTAATCATGTAGAGACTTCATCCACAACGACCTCGATGTTGGGACCGCTAGCTTCTGTCCCAAGAACTAATGGTGGTGGCCCAGCATTTTAACATTGCTTGAGCACTCTGGAGGAGATACTCAGGAACTTGGTGGATCATTTGCCACCTCAGACTCACGGCCTTGATGTGAGAAGTCTTGGCATAATGGGAGGAGATGAGGATGATGATCTTCTGTTGTCTGAATATGACTGCAAACAAGATGATAGCCTTCTGGGCTGTACACTGGCTTCTGACTCCACTGCATCTGATTGCAGTGCTGCAACTACCACTGAAGGAAGTGATGCTGTCTCTATTCAGGAAAAAAAGATCCCAGCTATCGCCACAGAGTTTGCAGTACCCCTCAGGGTCGGGAAGCCCATAGATGAAAAAATTGCGGGATCTGTTACCTACCTCATCAGCCATACACTTGAACAGGCCGCCCTGGATGAGACTGGTGAAAAGTACACAAGCCCAGTCAACTGCCCCCTCCTCTATGTGCCGAAAGTAAACCTAACAATATGGGAACATTTAAACCCTTCTACTCGGGCTAGGGATCTGAAGCTCCAGAGAATTCAGAGTGCACTTGTGAAAGGTATCACAGTCTTTGCACAGACCGTATCTGTTTCCGAACTGTCAGAGAAACAGCAGGATGCCCTTGGGCTCCTGTGCAGTTCCAATTCTGAGACAAACTCCCTCTGAAAAAAACCTCGTCAAACCTGGTCTGAATGCTAAGTATGCATGTTCATGCAAACTACAGAAGCCAGTGACAAAAACCTGTTTGGGGATGATTTGAGAAATAAAGACAAGGCCACTCCCAAATAAGCTTCTCTTGTGGATTTTCTGACCATGTAAAATCTCCCAAAGTTGCATCCATGGGTGGACAAATTCAAACAAAAAGTTGGAGAAAAGGTAAAAAAACAACAAGGAAACACAACAGCGCAAATGCGACTGATCGTTAAAAGGCACAAGAATGTCAAATGTCTCGTATCAACAAACTATGGATATTATGAAAAATAACAGCTTGATCTTCTTTCACACAATTCATATGAAAAACAGATCTGTACTATACAATTTCATCCCAGACCAGAATTCACGATAATTGATCTAATGGTGCATTTTTTTTTAAACACAAATATTCCACTTTTTCTCTCTGTCTATAATAGCAAATACATTGTATATATTTCTTTATCGGAAATAAATGAGACGATACTCAATGAGATCAAGAAGGTTGTAAGAAGGAAGTGAGGGCGACAAATTCACCTCAAAAATAAGTCTCTGCCACATTCCACTATTTGCACTGGCACAAGGTCCACTGCAAAGCATCTTTCATGCACACTGTTCATCTTTACCTGGCATAACGTACAGTAGTCAGGCAATACAGCAAAATGGCTCTGCATTCATGTGATAGAAGAATCTCTCGTACTTAATGTTGCCCAAATGCAATGCAATATAATGGCCACAGCAGTACACCTGCAAATAGAGCTGAAACGTTGAGAATTTACCTACTAAAATGTGATTGCTCATACAATATAGTGCGTAAGGGAAGGAGGACACATCAAATTCCTTTCCTCTAGAAAAGGCATTAATGTCTGACCAACAAGGAATAGCATTTGGGCCAGATCTGGCTGAACAAGTTTCGCAAATGTCACATGGAAAGGTCAACCCAATGGCCAAGAGATTATGGCTGTAGTAGTTACAATGATACACACATTCCCAGAGTCTGGCAATATCTACTCAGCACAGACTGAGTGTAGTCATGGTAACAATTAATTTGCTGAAGAGTTCACCCTACAAATATTCAAAAGGCAGTTTACTTGAAACATACAAAAGCATTGAATGCCAAGATACATGAAGATTTTTAATTCATTATTAATTTATCATCATATATTATGATAAGTTATTGTGAAAGAGAGCGTAACTGTAATATTAGAAGTCAAAATGATCCCTCACATACATCTGTACAAGTATGTGTCAGTTACATGGCAACGTTTACTTTTTTTCATACAAATGAACTTTTGCGGAATTCACTTTATAATTTCTTTACATCTTTCCAATACAGTGACACCACAAATTTTTGTAACTTTTTTCTTTGGCTTATTTTTTTTTTTCCAGCAATGATGGTGCATGAATTTAATCAGAACTTTAAGAATTCATAAATTTTGAACAGATTGTCCAATTTTTCCTCGCACTTCCCTGATGTCTTCTATCAATTTCTCTGCAACCACTTAATTCACACTATTTAAAGCTTGGGTTGAATTCAACACACACTGTTTGACAGCTATCTGTCTTGGTACATGTGTACATGTGTACCTCATGCACTATTCATGACTATGAAAACATGAAAAGAATAGAGGATAATCTACAAACCAGTAACAACGACCAAGCAGCTTTACACACTGCCCTCTGTAGTTGCTACTCAAGAATTGGCTCCACATATCACCATTCACTGGACGGACTATACATAAAATGCAAATGAGAGATAAATTGTCTACTGCCTGCACAGGCTAACAGCATCTTACACACTGACAGGTAGCTCAATGGCCTTTAAACACAAAAAATGCTTCCTCTCCCATCTCTCTCTCTCTCTCTCTCTCTCTTTGCACAATTTTGCCGCGCTGTATGTCCAACGGGTGGGGAAAGGAGATAATGGCCCCTAACCCGTTGAGGACAGGCTGATTTTGCTACAGCATGCATTTCCCATAGCCCGAGCATACTTGGGATTCCTCCTGAACGGGTTAAACTTAACATTTGAAAGCTACAACTTGTAGATCTGGAGCAGGCTTGAATTTCTGTTGAAGGTGGTTTTCAGAAAGAAAGATAACTAACCACATCCTCCCCTCCTCCCTTTCTTACTCTTAACTACATATGATACCATGATGTTGATGTCGATCAGAGCAAACACAGATGGAAGCGCCATGGCAACAACTTCAACACTAGCAGCCGATCGGCTGTGGTTGCTGTGGTAACCACATTTTGCATCTGATCCCAATTGTTGATGATACTACAATGTACAATCAAGGCATCTTAGATGCCCCAATTCTGTGAGATTTGCAATAATCATTTAAGTGATAATTTATGGCAGAAATTACAGTAAAAACTAACAAGATGCTCGCAGATTATTGCTTGTTGCCAGGCTGCTGCTACTGACAGTAATTTTGGTCACTGCAGATCACTGTTGTAGCAGAGTGCTTTAATCCAATAAGAAAGGGGGGTCCATCGATTAACTTCAACAATGCGATGACATCTGAAGAAGAGACGATTGTCACATGCTTGGATGACGAGGGCGATGGAATGAAGGCGGCAGCATGACTCTCACTCCAGAATGAGAATTCTCACACATCAAACATCTTCCACCGCTAAAATCCACTCGTCGTACAGCCCACTCTCTGAGGTCGCCCTGACACTATGGCATGCCTTTTTGAAGAGGCCACGACAGTCGGAGAAGGAGAAGAAGCCCCTGCCTTTATGTCACCCAGTCTTCCAAGACCAGAGAGTGCATCTTTGCTTCCGGTCCTGAGGTGTCCATCTCACTACACAATCGGGAGATCTCCTATTTCATGAAGAGAAGAGATGCAGAGCTGCCAAACATTCGCACATCAAACTCGGGGAGATTCCAAGGACTGGCGAGGGAGAAGACTGTGTGTAGCACGCATCACAAAGGGCAAAAGGTTATTTCCAAATCAGGAGTGCCTTTACATTCTCCAGTCAGGGAACGACAATATCAAAGATTTCAGGTGACAGCTCTGTAGATGATGAAATTGTCAGAGTAACATCACATGGTCTGATAGAAGCTCTTTTCACACAATAAACATTTTCCTTTCTTAGCTTTAAAAGAGCAATGAATTCTTTTCCTTCCCCCAAAAAAATTCACATGCAATGAGAACATCATTCACATGCTTGGTGACATGTTCTTCTTAGTTCTGGGTGGCAGTGCGTTTCGCTGGAGCGCCGCCTTGGCCGTCACCGGCCGTGAGATCAATCCCATGAACCTGTTGGGTGGGGTGTGGATGGAGGAGCGGATGATCGGCCTGTGGGGGTCGATGGACTTTGGCGAGTTCTTGTCGACGGCCAGCTCGGCACTGCAGAGGCAGGAGGACACAAGAAAAGCAAATGGAAGAGTGAGTACTTACAATTTCACTGACAAATGCTAAAAAGTGCATGCCATTTAACCTCAATACATCATTTGAGGAAATACGAGTTAATGTAATACAGTCAACCTTGCTACAGTCAACCTCGCACAAGTCGAAGGTATTTTCAAGTCCTCTTTTCCTTATATTCTATTGAGTTTAATCCCTAATAAGTTGAATTTTCTCTCATTCCAAACTATTTCTTCAGTCTAAATAGATTTGACTTAGGCAAGATTGACTGTACATGTAGAAAATTCAATAAGATAACTATCTATATGGCTATGAGAAGCACAAAATTTCAGTTGGTGCCCGATAATCGGAGAGTTGAAGTACATAGAGCAGAGTACAATCCAGCAACATTTGCCATCATAAAGTAAAGACAGCCAATCCTTTTTGCATGCAAATTTTTGAAAAATTGGTGAGAACACTTGGGTATTGAAGAAAACACTATTTGGAAACCTCCTGTAAGTTTTGAACTCAAGACAGTCTTTATTTGTTAATTAGTTAAATTGACAGTTAAGATTTGAATAATCTTTTCATACTACGAAAAAATTACAAATCTAAACTACTAGTCTAGTTTTACAGACCTGTGTGATGCACTTAGTTGCACATGTAGTTCATGTAAGTGGTGTGTGCCATCAATAACAAAGTAAGAGAAGCTAGTGAACGCTTCTTTTCTCACAGCTTTAACATGCATATCTTTTGTTCGAAGTATAAGTATCATATTACAACCACATGAGGATTAGTGTATGCAGCTGTGCTTAGTACACAGAATACATTACGGTGAGCGTTTGGTGCATTATTTGAATTTTAACGGCTAATAACCTTCAAATATCACAGAAGTGTTATAGCTTTACAATAATCTTGTCATTCTGGTGGAATATATCATGTTCTGTGCTATTTGGGAAGGAATGCAAAAGGGATGGACCACCTTAACGGCACAGGGATTAATAGAAATCTCCTTACTGCATTGTCCTCATGGTGGCCGCTGGGCCCGAGTAGGGCCGGTCTTCCAGTCGGGCCAGGACGGGTGAGTTACTGAAGGTGGCCCGGAAGGCCCCCGGACTGATGTGGCCTGAGTCGTCCAGCGACGATGACCGTTCCTCCATGGAGGGCGGCCTTGAGGGGAGTAGGTCGACTGGGGTGGACTCATCGAATGACCGCTGGCGGAATCGCCGCACCCTGTAGTCGCCAACTGCAAGTGTGCAGAAAGAACATTCGTATCCTTAACTTTGTGTGTGTTTGTTTTGTGTTTCACTACACTAGCAATAACTTTTAAGGAAAAATGGGGCTAGAGATCCTGAATCATTGCCCAAAACTTGATCTGTATCATATTTTCATTTTTAAAATGATTAGATAGTTGTAAGATCCTTCATCTACTCTGTGTGTTCGGTGGCAGCCTATTGCAATATTCAGTGAAAACATAGGAAAGTCATATTTGTCCACTTTTTATTTACCTTCTACAGCATTGTACCTCAATTCACTCAAAGTCAATGTAAATTTTCTGCCAAATTGCACTTCAAAGCTGCTTTTAAAGCAGACAGGGTCATGGCTTCATATCCAGAGTTGTCTAAATCCACTGCGACAAGGTGAATCTGAATTAACTGTTGTTACTCACTTGACGTTTTGGGCCGAACGGGTCCCTTGACTGGCGACTTGGGTGCCCGCGGCGGAGTAGGCATCCTCTCCTCCACTGGCGACTCAGTGGGCGTGGGCGGGATGTACACCCCAATGTCTACATCCTCATCATCATCGTCGACATCAAAATCGTCATTCTTGTGCCTCTGGCCAGACGATCCCGGCAGATTGTCATTGTTAGTTCCTTCCTCCTCATCGCTGTGAGTGATGGTCAGTACTTGGGGTTCTAGGTCTTTGAGACGACTCTCGACTCGTCTAGCAAAAAGGATGTGTTCACAGGAAGAGATAAATTCATAAGTTTGTCTCTTGGCAATGAACTGATAGTTTACTGTAAATCCAGAAATATTCATGGCATGCAATTCTCAGGAATTGGAGCCGACAGCCTTTTTCATGGCATGAAATCTTTGTGAATTGCCACCATCATTCAAAGAATAATATAGTGTAAACAAGAACTTTCACATGCATTCTGATTTCGTGAATCTTGGCTCATCATGAAATTTGCAAACATTTCATGCACATGAAAATTTCTGGTTTTACAGCACCTCTTCCCAATGGCCCTTGACATCTTACCTATTGACCATGACATTTCATTCAGATCTTACCAAGCGCACTATCAAAGGCATCTCTATTTTCCTGGCATCAGTCGCGTCTTGGTACTAATCATGAAGCTCGGCTTAGTGGTGATTATCACTTTATAGCTTTCTAATCCCTTGGGATGTTAGTTTCCACTTTGGTTCTTATTCATTAGGAGCTGTTGTGGCACAGTGGGTAAAATAACGGACTATCAATGACAATGTTCGTGGTTCAAGACTCTTTGCTGCACCAGTTGTGCCTGATGTCAGGCACTTTATCCTTATTGTCTTGGAATAAGAAATGCCTTATTCTGATATACAGCAATTGCAACAAGCTTCAGTCAACAGTTGGGGCATCAAAATTCAATCTAGAATGAATTCAAAATAATCTACTATAAATCTATCTATCTATCTGCCTACCTATCTATCTATCTTACGATTTATCTACCTACCTACCTATCTGTTTTTCTAGCTATTCATCTATCTACAATTGTATCTATCTATCTATCTATCTACGATGTATGTATTTATCTATCCATCTACCTATGTATCTATCAATCTATTCATCTATCTTTTTAATCACATAAAATTACATATCTCAGGGAAAAAGAAACTCAAACTACCATTATCATACAAAAGGTGTGCTTCCTTAAGTAATGATGCCAAGGAAGGGGGGGGGGGGGGGGAGAGAGAAGAAAGGAATGTTAGGGTGCTTTCTACCAGGATTGTTACCTACCTCTCATGCTCTGCCTTCCAGGTTCGAAGGTCGGCAAAGATGTCCTCCTTGGATTTGCCGTCGTCCGGGTCGTCCTCCTCTGGCATGTCGTAGGTGTGCTCCGGCCGGTGCTGTAGGAGCATGAAGAGGGTGGTGCTCTGGGGAACCATGGGGTTCTGGAGTTAGAGAGGGTTTTTTTTTTTTTTTTTTTTTTTTTTTTGGGGGGGGGGAATGAGACATATTGAAAATGACAATGAGTATGTTTCTACCAAACGATAAAAATCCAAGGAAGGTGATGTGAGGTAGAGGGAGGCGATGTGTGATGATGATGAAGACACCTCAAATTCTTCCTCAGTAGTAATTTTAAAATTAATTGTAACCTGTATTAACCCTAACTAGGCCGGGCTATTTAGGTAGATCACAGAGCCGGGGGCCTGGAAGGCCCCCCTCCAGATCTCGGCCGTCGACTGCGCGGTTGCGTCGAAAATTGGCACACACATTGCCTATGACGTAAACTAAAGAACCATGAAGTTGAATTTTTTTTAAATTGTCATTTATGCTAAATTATGCTAATTTATGCATAATGATGCATGAAATCAGACAATTTGGTATAAATCACTAAATAAAGCTCAAAATGGGCACATTTTTTGCGTAAATATTCTTTTTTGTGTCTTGAGCAAATATAAGAGTTAAAAAATTGTGCCATCAGAAAAAATTTCTTAAATATTTTATTGTTTTTTGAATTTCTTAGGCATTTCTTTGTGTTTCCGACTTTATGTTTTTCATTGTTTCTTCAATGAAACTTGTCCGTGACATTGTTCCGAATAAGAAAATATGTCATTGATTGATTTTAATTAATAAAACCCTAAAATAATCATACTTTTATGAAATTTGCGTGTAGGCACAGTTTGCATTGAAATTGTACACAAATTCACATTTTTGAGCAATTTTTGGTCTGACATGCACGTACATATTTCGGAACCGCGCGCCCGGGCATCTCAAATTTGGTGTCAAAAAATGTGGGAGACTCGAAAGAAAAATAGTCATGAAACGTCGCGGCGATAGCTTTTCACGTTAGCGATACATCGCGCGGAACGTCGTTAGGGTTAGTGGTAACCAATGGTGATTTCTTGATCTTAATTGGGTATAGAATAGTGCTGCCAACAGACATTGTAGTAACCTTTCATTACTTTAATGAAAAGAACGAATAGGGAATAACTTCCTTGGTCAAAATTGTACTGAAAATTTTTGTCGAGAAAAATATTTTGAAGAAATGGTTTACAATCTTATGTTTTGTAATTGCTACATCAATGACTTTTAGACAGCAGTCACATTCAAAATAAAAAGCAAATGGCTTTGTGGTACGATACCAGGAAAATTATTCCACAGCGACTACCGAGCACTCGATATGGCAACAAACTGCTACAACTGCCTGTTACCTTGTTGTTCTTGCGGCGGTTCCTGAGTGCCTTGACGGGGTTACCACAGATGACTCCATGGCTGCCGTGTGTCAAGCCGCTGGTGTCGTCATTGTCTGCATTGATGTCGGATCCTGAATAGATGAAGAGCAACCAACCACACAACTTATACCAAGGGGGTGTTTCATATAGCTGTTCTTAAAGTTACGAACGACTTAAGAACGACTGGAACACGTTCTGATGTGCTATACTTATCAGAATTTCAATAATTCAGCACAAGAACTAATCACCAGTCGTCCTTAAGTCGTTCGTAGCTTTAAGAACAGCTTTATGAAACACCCGTCAAGTCAATATCACAGCATCTCTGCACTGAATTACTGGATTCTTGTAAATCTGTGGTGTATGATGCAATGTGTTACCAATTCACAGCAACAGACATTGCAACCGTTGTAGAGCTAACGATGGCTGTTGAGAGCACCGATACTGCAAAGTCTGCCATTCTACAGATCCTCAAACTCTGCATTTACTGTCTGATAAAATAAGTAATGTGATGTAACGCAGTAAAATATGACATGTGAGATTCATGGCGTTTGCTGAGCATGAGCAACATAGATGGTTGTTGGGCTTTTATCTTTCCCCAAAGTGGGGAGACAAAGACAAACTAATGGGGGGAAAATGTAGCTTGTCCCTCCTACAGTGCCCTCATTGTCCAAGCTGAAAGACTGGAATGAAAAGAGAAGTTTCCTTACCCCCTGTGTCTGGCCGTTCTGCCGCCGTCATCGGCCTCGCACCTGCCGACGTCCCTGGACGATTTCCCCAGCTGGACCCTGGTCGTCGACTACCAGAACTTGGTCTTCTGCCCGAGGCTGATCCTGGCCTTGCTGCCGTTTTTGGCCTTGGACCTTCCATTTTCAAGAAATAATAGAATTACTTATGATAATAACTTGTCATGAATCCACTATTCTATTTGTTATAACATGTAGTCCTTTAAATTTGGATGCTTGAAGAACTCGTCTCAAGAGCAGTAGGATATTCAAAATCAAGCTACTTCAAGATACTAAAGTATAGTCTTTGGAATGGCAGGTATACATAGGTAATTCTAAAAATTGAATATGCATAACTTAACACCTGCTCATCTTTACTTCGTGTTATCATGGAATAATGTTGTACATTTTAGCTAACCACTTGTATACCTGCTTCAACTATTAGATCTAAACAATATTCTTTCTTCAATTGACTTTGAGTTATATTGATATGTACGCAAAAGAAGCACAGAAATAAAATCAGTCAATCATTACAATCAATTGAATTTACATGGCTACAAGCTCACTTCAACAAATATCTGGCAGCCTGCGACTCACCCCCACTGTCATCCGAGTTCACGCTCTCCACCGAACCGAGCGAATCCTTGATGGAGTTGTTGACAATCAGCCAGTCGGTGCTGAGGTTGAGGGCCTTAGGACGCAGGCTTGACGTCGATGTTGACGCGTGGTCGAGCACCTCATCGTCGAGCATCTGCAGCTGTGGTACCGCCTTCCAGACGGAAGCCCGGTAATTGTATGGCCCACTCTTATCCTGGATAGAAAGGTTTATTGGTCAGTAACACTGGGATGACTGGCAGGTACATGTAGAATAACAGGAGGGTATATTGAATGAGCCCTACTACTTCTGAAATCATGACCTTTGCTATCTATTTTCATCATCAACAGTAGTAGTACAACGTAGTAGTAGTAGTAGTAGAAGTAGTAGTAGTAGTAGTAGTAGTAGTAGTAGTAGTAGTAGTAGTAGTAGTAGTAGTAGTAGTAGTAGTGGTAGTAGTAGTAGAAGTAGTAGTAGTAGTAGTATTAGTAGTAAGTAGTAGTAGCAGCAGAAGTAGTTGTAGTAGTAGTAGTTAGTAGTAGTAGTAGCAGTATAGTAATAGTAGTAGTAGCTACAGCAGAAGTAGTAATAGTAATAATAGTAATACTAGTACTAATAGCAGCAGAAGTAGTAGTAGTAGTAGTAGTAGTAGTAGTAGTACTAGTAGTAGTATTTAAAGTAGTATAGTACTTGTAGTAGCAGTAGTAGTAAAAAATGAAAGTGTGTCATACTGACAGGGGGATGATGACGAACTTATGTAAAGATTTATGAAACAATATTACTCTTGTTATTTAAAACACAAAACAAAACATATACTGTGAATACAGAGAGGAAGGCACAAACCAATGTATTTACTCTAACACACAGGAATGCACATTAACAAGATAGGATAATTGCTATCATTAAACAACCAAATGATGTCATCTAAAACACAGGAATGTACATTAATGAAATAGGATAATTGCCATCATTAATGATAATGAGAACGGTGCTCATTTTCCAATTGAAATATGGTTCACCAAGGACTGGCATCGGTTATCTGCTGATGTCCAGTATTTGATGCAGACAGAGTATTTATGAGCATGAGGACAGTGTTATCCTTTGGGGATTTAAGTCACGGTAGAGGAGTGTTTTTGCCCTGTTCTGACTTTAATTTCACGTGGACTGGAAGTTTGCAAATTAATGGATTTCTTCTTCTTTTTTTCATATCGAGAGCCTTTAACAAAGATGATGAGTACATTAAAGGAGGTGAGTTTCTTCTTTTTCTGCATTCATTTTTATGTCAATGTTATACAATGCTTGGATGAGGCATGTATATACAAGGTGCTACATATAAAGCGCAGCTTGCCCAATTGTCTGGGGCAAGTGAAAATCAGAGTCAGGCAAGTGTTTTGGAACAATGTGAAAAATGCTTGCCAAATTTGGCCAAGCAAAAGGTTTTGAAGCCAACTTTTTTTTTCACTTTTTTCCCTTCAATCTGATGAGGTCAAACCATACAAAAGGCCAAAGATAATGACTGTTTTGTGATCTTTCATTTCATTCAGTAACGTTTTAACACTTGCGTGAAGAGATCCAAATGCAATGCAACACCACACTCGATCGAATCAAATTTTTTGCTCCCATGTGTTTAAGCATGTGTACATGTACATGTGCTGTTGATTCAAAGGATCATGTGTTTTATCAAGCCCTTGACTTATAAGTAACTTTCAATATAATTTTCTCATATCATTGAACTATCCTTGCAGGCAAAAAAATTCATGTTCAGGTAAGTGTTGTGCAACAATCTGAAAATTTGCTTGCCTGATGGGGCAAGTGATTGAAAAAAAAAAAAAAGTTATGTAGCACCCTCTATGTGTTATATTTGACATGCTTCAGAAAGACTGTTCTCTTTCTGGGTAAGGTTTCCAATTTATTTGCTTTTTTCATTCATTCTCCATTGGAGAATCTGACCTCAAAAAATCCATCAGCATTGCAGAGGAGGGATCAGCGAACATTGTAGGTGACACACAGCAGGTGTTTGTTTGTCTGTTTGTTTGCTTTTGATAAACACCAATAGTGGTGCATACATGCACATGTATAACTTATATGCATGCTGATGTGGCAGGTAAACATCCACATATCACTATGGTCAGTGCAACAGCTCTGCGAGCCCGTGCCAAATGGCACACTGGACACGAGTGGGGCCTTGAACCTCAAACCTGTCAAAAGACACATGATTAACCCGTTGAGGACGGACTGATTTTGCTACAACACGCATTTCCCATAGACGCCTGCCCAAGTATACTCGGGACTCGTCCTCAACGGGTTAATGGGGAGTGAGAAGAACCTGTAAGCCCTTACCTGGTCGCAGTCCTTGCTAGGTGCCAGACAGACTGGGTTACCCTCCAGGGTCAGGGCCCGCAGCTTGCTGCAGAGGCCCAGGAACTCGACCTGGGCAACATCATCGATGTTGTTGCTAGGGGAGGAAAGAGGAGATATAACATTCCTATTCTGTTCTCTTAGCCCTGCATGCACAATGAGGTTGTCTGGTGGCGCTGTTAAACAGCAGATTAGCCTCTGGATTGTAAACAAAAAGGTCTGGGGCTTTATTTCCACCTGGTGAATTTATCCTCGGACAAACATTTGTGAACTATGTCCCTCCTGTTCCAGGTGTGTAAATGGGTACTGAGCAATCCTGGGGGTAAAAATAATTGCAGGGCCGTCTGGAAGAACAAGACAGATAGCTACCCTGAGTAACTATTGAAAGACCATAATATTCTTGGTACTATCATCCTCGACGAAAACGGGTTGAGTGTATATAAGGCTGGAGTGTCAACTTTTATAAACATCACAGGATTTCTCTCCTATGTTTTCAGTGGAGTCACAGTCCCCACGCCATCCCATTCCTCACCCCAAGTCATTACTCATAGCAGCAACAGAAGATATTTCAAAATCATTCAAGGACTGTGGGGGTCACTTAACCCTAAAAAGGCCGGGGGGGGGGGGGGGGCAGAATCCGCCCCCCCCCCTCGACGTTTCGCGCTATAATTCTGTAACGCGAAAAGGCCTCGTTGCGAGGCTTCTTGACTTTGTTTGTTCAAGTCTCGCGCAACTTTTGAGACCAAATTTGCAACGTCCGCGCATACTTTTGCGAAGCCACGCCCATTTTTGTAACAGAATGTCGCCCCCAAAAACCTTATTATTTATACAATTAATCACTTTCATTGATTAATTTTGTGCTAATTATGGTAGAAAAGTGGCCAGTGACAATTTCCAATGAAAAAACAAAGAAAAACAAAAGTTGAAAAACAACCAAATACATGTAAGAAATTCTGAAAACAATAAAATACATACCAGTTGAAATGAGTTTTGGAAGTTTTTGTGATTTACAATTGTTGAATATGCTAAAACAGATTTACAGATCAAAAATTAGACTATCAATGCTTTTAATTAGGCTAAAATATGATCTTAACCTTAATTTGCATAATTAATTGATTAAAATCGTAGATATTGATTGTTTCAAAAAATCTTATGACACAATCTTGTAGATTATGACATGGGTCTCACGCATGCAAAATTTCATCGCGATCGCACCACCGATGGCCGAGATTTTTTTTTTTTTTTTTTTTTGGGGGGGGGGGGGCGGACCCGGATGGAATCCACCCCCCCCCCCCCGCCGGTCTGAGCATAGCCAAAAAAGCCCGGCCCTCTGAAGATTGTAATGACCTTTTCATTTACCTACTTCTAACCAAGCAGTGGGACTGGTGTTAGGACGTATTCACATCCAATCAGAGCTGCTCCCCACCCCACCCCTTATTTTATTTCAAGACATTTCAAGACATGAATATAATATGACATTCCCTTACGGGTTTTGGGTTTTTTTTTTTCCAATTTTCATTAGGACAAACATTTGGACAGAAATGAGTAAAAAGTGAAATACACATCATCAGAAACTCTGCATAGCTGCAAAAAAGATACCACAAAGCGTCTAGAAAATCAATGAAATGGGGAATAAAAAGAAACAGTAAAAAGTAGGCATAATTTCAGGGGAAAATATGTCAAGCTAACAATGAACTGGACAACTCACCCTTCAAGGTCTAACAACTGTAAACACTCCAGCATACTGCAAGGGCTGATGTCAGTTACATCGTTGTAGGCCAGGTACAGTTCCTGCAAAGTGGCACGTTGACAAGAAGATATAGGAAATGCAAGCTTTGTGGAGCCATAGCACCACCCGAAAGTAAAAGAAGAATTGGAGCTCAAGTTCTAATCTTACTCATCAAATGAAGCACACAGATTGTACATGTGCGATCATCCCATGATGCTTTCTGCAGGAAAAGTTGTAGTAACACTAGACAAATGCGACACAATCCCCTAATGGTATCGTCACGGCATAAGGCACACTACAAAGTTGCAACTCCCTCTCGGTAGACTACAAAGTACCTGGTTTGTAGCACTGCTGCCATCAAGTCTAAGAAACGACATGTCAGTGGTTTTGTGACATACCTTTTATGATATATTCTTAATTTTCATTGCTAGTTTTCACAGGGCATACAAAATTACTTGTCTGTCTATTCAAAAATGTTGTGTTTTAATACCACTGTTTGCTTAGGTTGCAGGATTTTCAATAGGCTTTTACATGTTGAAGTAGTTTTTAACTTCTAATCCTTTTTAAATTGGTAACACATTTAAAAAGATTGTATTCCCTATTCCCTTAGATCAGCAAATATGTGCAATATCTGTTCCTCATTTTGCACACAGTTGAAGAATTTGACCAGCTCCATCTAATCTTGCTCCAATCCAAAATGTGCAGTGAAATTCTGAATTGCAAATTTGATAATGAAAAGACAATAAATTCACACCCAGGCTTGATGGCTATAAAACTGTCTTCTCTTATTCTTCATCAGTATCAAGCACATACAGACACTACGGAAGTGATATGCGCTATATAAGCACTGTATTATTATTATCATTTAAACAGGATCGTGCAAGATCACATGTATTTCAACTACATTCGCATAGATGTTGTCTTGATCTCATGAATATGCCAAGTAATGACTGCCCATGACTCATCTCCAAAGTTGATACACAGAATATGTCGCTGCAATAGCTTGTCAACCTCACAGAGTTAAAGGAAACCAAAGCCTCAATATAAATGTGGATTGGGTGAAAGCAGCAATATTAGCGGAACACAGAGGTGAATGTTTGAGGAAAAGTGAACGTTCAAATCAAGAGTTATGCATATTTAAAGTTTCAGTACCATTATCGCTAGATAAGAAGACTACTACACTTCATGACGTTATCATGGACAACAATATTTGCAACCCTTCATCACAAAACCACCAAAAATGCCACACATGGGTTTTTAATTAAGGGCAGACGCTGAAAGAGCAGACCCTAAGCTTTAAAATTATGTCTAACTTTATAAACTGGACTTTCCTACCTGTGAACCCTATCTAGATAAAGAAAAGAAAGCACACACTCTAGAAATGTGTGTACTGAGATAAGAGGCTTTGAAGTGCAGAGTTTATTCAAGTGATTAATTTCACCAAGCTGTGCCCTGTCCAATAAATGGGACCAAAAGAAAAAAAAAAAATGTTAAACGCTATACCAACCAATGTGAAGGAATTATTAGATTAAGCAGAAATTTTGCACCTACTGTTAGCACATTCTATACATGACTAGTGCTAACCTTCAAAGCAATAGCATCATTCTTTTAAAAGTTGCATACATTATAGTATCTACAGATTGTGTGCAGGGTTTCTAAGAAATGAAAGAGGGTCACTAAGACACACCTGCATTTGTAATAACACTACTCTTCAAAAAAAAAAAAAAAAAAAGAGGTCAAGAAAAACTGGAAAAAAACCCACAACAAAACAAAACACAAACAAAATGTAAAAGAGTTGCTTTTTCAAGAAATATAGAAACTCAGTCGGGGTGTGTGACTTTTTGTTGGTTTTGTGATGTGGGGTAAAAAATGGATTTTGGTTTCCTTGAAAGTATGTGTTCACTGAATAATAATAAAAAAATAGTTACAAATGCCTTCAGAGCACATAACACATAGCATACACAATGTGGGGCTATGCACTCACGAAAGGCTGAAATAGAATACATGACTGCAACAGTACCAAGCTTCATGTTTGTTCAGACTGTATAAAAAGATGCATTTAAAGACAAATTTGAAATCATTGATGTCTGTAATTTGTCAGATTCTGAAGTGGATTATGCCACAAAAGAAGAGGCATTATAGGCAAACACTTGTATGTTTTCCATACAACTTGGTTCTTCCCTTTGAAAAAAACAAATTACTCTATGTTCTTTTAAAGGACAAGTTCACCTTCATAAACATAAGGATTGAGAAAATGCAGCAATATTAGTAGAACACATCAGTGAAAGTTTGGGGAAAATTAGACAATCGATGCAATTTTTGCGTTGGAACTGCTGGATGAGGAGGCTACTACAGCGTACATGAGTATAAAGAAAATGTAAAGAAAATTCAACATATTTTCAGTTCTGTCGCATAATAACAGAGCACTTGACTTGCCTCTTTCCAAAGGCAGGGGGAATAATATTACCCATAACATATGTCAGTAACGAGTCAAGGGAATGTGTACTTTTTTCAAAAGATGAAATTTTTTGAAATTCTCTTTATATTTTCCTTATATTGTTGTACTCATATGACATCATATGCTGCAGTAGTCCTCTCATCCAGCGGTGACTACACAAAAACTTCAAAAATTCATAATTTTTGAACGGATTGTCTGATTTTTCCTCAAACTTTCAATGATGTGTTCTACTAATATTGCTACATTCTCTCAATTCTTATGTTTATGAAGGTGAACTTGTCCTTTAATGAAGGTTCCTTTTGTTTGCATGGCTTTGAAGTGGTTCTCTCAAAGAGTGTGGAGTCAGCAAATATAAAACACTCAAAAGCTAATATCTTAAACTGTATATATTCAGAGTGTTGGTTCTTTCACTGACCTTCAGAGCGGACATGGAGCTGAGACCGTCCAGGTCGCAGAGGCAACACTTGGCCATCCACAGTACGGTCAGGTTGTCCAGTGCGGTGCCCAGGTCCCTGACCGAAGCGATGAGGCTGTCGTTGAGTTTCAGCTGCTTCAGGTTGGGCAGCATGGCTCCTATCCCACCGAGGAGGAAGGGGGGGGGGGGGTTGGGGGAGAGAAAGAATTCATGTTTAGCACGAAGCAGGAGTTTTATTACAGAGCAGGGCAAATATGTGGGCACATTGAAGGTACAGTTTGTACTAGTCACATGTTTGGCAGGAAGGCCCCTTTTCAGCATAACAAAAAGGGAATGAAAACAAGATAGAATAGCCAACATATTTGTGGAATTTACTTCATTGCCTCTCATCAAATGAGTTTCAACACGTGAAACCTATTCTTCATGAAATAGGAGTTGCTTGTCATTGAGCATGACAATGTATGATATGCATTATTATTATTATTTTTTTTTTTTTTTTTGTTCTACGTTCTGGACCAAAATGTTTACTGGAATTTCAGGAATGACAAGCTAGCATATTAAAAAAAGAAAAAAGAAAAAAAAAATATGTATGTGTGTATGAGGGTGGCATGCATGTGACACATGCAAACAATACATGCCATACTATGTCATGGTATGATTTCTCCAGAGTGTTCATTATCAATTAATGACAATAAGAAAAAAAAAAAAGAAAGAAAAATATCGAGATTAGATGAATGTTAGACACCTGATTCAGTTTTGTAAAGCAATGTGTGCCTGTTTTGTCAGATACATGAGGGTCTCACCAAAGTTCCCGAGGCTGGTTTCGGAAGTATCGACCTTCATCTCTAGAAATTTGACGTCCTCAAGATCTTCAATCCCAGTCAGAGCTCTCTGTTAGAAGTTGAGTCAATACACAGTATCATGAGTAACATCAGCTCTGTTATCTGATTTCTATTTTGAAGAACAGTGAACAAGGACTCTTCATGACCTTCCAACTCTTAAATTCTGTATATTTTTATTTAATATACTCACCAACATGGACAGCAGAACATACAAAGCCACATTCATATTCAAACACTTTTTTTCAGCATTTTTTTTTTTTTACGTGAATATAAAATGACACATAATACATGACAAAGAAATCATGACAAAGAATACAATTATCCAAGTAAGAATGAAATAAAATACTCAGCAAATTCAAAGTCAACAATTATAGACAAAGTACCAAGATTCTATGGTATGACAGAATTTCGGCCTCCTGCTTTCCAAATGGACAGAATTTCATTGGCCAATTTCCTGCAGAATTAGAGACACGTGTTCAAAATAGTCAGATTGAGAATTAGCCCTCAACTATCGTAGAAATACAAAATCTACTGTGCTACTTCCTCAGACCAGACTCGATATTTGTAGACACCCCTTTTAGGTAATGGCAATGGATTTTAGGACTCACCAGTTTGGTGGGAGAGATATAATCCTCCAAGAATGCATCGTGCTCTGGCTCCGGTATTGAGATGGGCTCTGGATTGACCTGGGTCCCTCCGTATTCCGTTATGTGCACCCCTGCACGGGCCATGGTTGGGCCGACAGAAACACACCACTGCTGCTCTTTAACTGACACTATTAGATATAGACAAGAAAAAGAAAAATAGTGGTCTTTGAAATGTACGTACAAATGTGAGACTCTCTGCAATGTCTGACATGAAATTCATGAATGCAACCTCATTTAACAGAGCTAATTACTACATTTCAAAGATGTTTAAACATTATTTCACCTGAGGCTGTATTAAACTTTATTATTAATTCAACTACAACAACTAGTACATTTCTTCAAAAGAGACACATTGTGATTGTTTGTTCATATACACTGTATCAAAAGGCAGGAACTTATTCCTGCACATTCATACACAGAATACAGTTGTTTCCCCTGCTCACAATGAAAAGTAGTATGAAAAGTCTGAAGGATCCCTTGTAAAATAATAATGTTTATCCAGAATGATGATGATGATGATGAAAATAATCATTATAACTACAAACAAATAAACAACCCTCAGCAACTTCCTTTGCAAAGTTTGCAATTTAAACATTCAATGTCTTATTCTCCATGGCCTGTATGCAGATATTTCACATTTTTACAAATGGGTGGTGTATCCTCAGTAGAGTGCAAGAAAAACAAAAATAATCTCAGAGTCAACCTTTACGGGTAGGACAGCCAATTTTACATTCGACAAGACATGCAGTGTACCTTGTGTGTTGAGGAAACTTGATCATCAGATGAAACATGGAAAGGACTGGGCCATGTGATCAGAACTTGACTCCCACAGGTACATGTAGTCACTACCCACAGGGGACCACTTCCACCTCCACACCACACACGGCAGGGAGAACCAGGCCAAACTCAGCCAGATCTGTCCATTATCCGACAAGTGTCAGGTTCAGGCTAAACAGCTAAACACACACACACACACACACAAATAATAACAAATACATTCACGTAAAATGCATGTATGTTTTGGTGGCCCAAAGGCAAACATCCGACCTTTTTTGGTGGCCCGATCAGGCCACCAAATTCTTCATTTCTGAAATTTGGTGGCCCGACGTGCGTTTTTGGTGGCCCGGGCCACCGGGCCACCGGGCCACCATTAGTGTCGAGCCCTGGTATATGGTAACTCTACTAAACATCGACCACCCTTCTTGAAACCGACCACCTAGTTTTTGGCGCACAGAATGCTCAGTACGCACTGCACGCACGGAGCACATAAAAATGTATTGGTTTTGACTGTTGATGAGCATGTGTGGGGAAAACGAAAATTCACTGTTCATTAATGGTTTAAATCAAGGACAAAATTTTGAATGAATATTCTAACCGAATCCTAATGTAATGTCAATGCATTTTCTAAAAAGGTTTGTACAACATGGTGTTAAATACAACTCGGTTTGTGTGCATTGTCAATACAAAAATAGCGGTCAAACTAAGTAAAAAAGATGTGGCACCACGGCCACGGGGAGCTGAAAAGAGGGTACTCAAGTTCGAAGGCGATATTCTTGCATTGAAACTTCGAATTGAAAAGGGAACAACAGCATTTGATAGTGCTGGATTTTCTGGAAATCACGTACATGTAGGCATACTTGCCAACTCTACCGCTTTGGGCGGTAGACTACCGCTTTTTAGAGGTTTTGACCGGCTACCGATTTTCTCTTCTGATCTACCGATTTTGTAGCAAACCTACCATAAAATGAAATGGAAGTCATATTTATCCTTCATTGTGCGTTGATTCCCTAAAATAAGCTAGTAATTAGAATACTACATGTAATAATTTCAAGGAACTCGTTCCTCAAAAACGCCGTGTTCAGCCTTCTAATATGCACACATGTATGCACACTGCAGTGGCGCACTAGTCTCTATCATAATTATCTACGTGCGTGCAAGACTTACTGTACACGTGTACGTGTAGCTACGATAGAACCACGCATAAATGTTTTCGTAGCTCACGTTCTGCAAGAGTGAATGCTACGAATGGAAACCCTCCCAAACACTGCAGAAGAGAGCAAAATCTGCCACGTACAGGAATCTCACAGCCAGGTCATCTGCCAATTAATTTAGATTTGGTGAGGGCAACATTATGTCTTATTCATCAAACTAGCTCCACAATAGAAAGTACATTATAAGGGGATTAATTATTTGCCAATATATTTGATTACTTTTTCACATATGCTTAGCCTACAAAAATTATTTACCAATATGTCTGATTTCATTTTTATATGCATAGTCTACAAAATAGATTTACACGGATTATATGTTTTTTTTTAAATCAATACCAAGAACCCTTTAAAAAGGTTAAAAAGCACGCACCAAATCTCATATTTTGATATTTAAAAACAAAAAAAAGTCCACATCGTGGGAGGGGGGACACCCCCCTCCAACACCCTCCCCACCCCCCCCCCCCTCGCGCGCTTAAAGCGCGCTCGGGCTTGGTCGCTTCGCTCCCTCGCAAAATCTACCTCTTCAGGATTTCAAAATGTTGGCAAGTATGCTAGGCCTACAGCTGTAGGTCAAGTTTTTACATGAATTTCAGTGTTAAATATTCTTATCAGGCAAATTAAAATTAGGCGGTTGCCGAGTAGTAGGACCAACCCTACTGTAAAAATGGATATATTGGGGAGAGTAGGCCTAATTTTATTTTTATGCACTCGGCTGGGTGAGATGAGTTTTGCTTGTTTTCACTTTCTGTATTCTTCTTCTTCTTCTTCTTCTTCTTCTTCTATAATCTTCAAAGGGCTATGCTGCAGCCTATCACGAAGATGAATAAAGGCAATACTATTCAAGACAACAACTAACATTTTACTAGGCCTAGGCTATAGGCAATATTATACAACACCTCAGAATGATGTCGCATTGTGATTGGCCAAGAACATGTCACATGACATTCAATAGAAAATACCTATCAAACTCATTGAGAGTGACAGCCATACAATAGGCCCCTGGCATGGGCCTATTGCACGGCTCGAAGGTACTATAGCACGGCTTCGCGGGGGGCTACTAATGCATGGCCGCTCACAGAGTTCTGTGGCTCACAGCAGCAAAGCGCCAGCAATCTACATTGTACGTGCTGGCCGGCTGCGCTGCGCTGCCGGTAAGTCTCACAGACCAGGCGCCGCGGAGTACTGCAACGTTAACGTGTACGTGTACGTGTACGCGCAGCTGCTTTACCTAGCTAGTTGCATGTATTGCGGCCTTTATACCTACTGCTGTGTTTTTACTTTTGACTCTGATCTGCTACGTGGACCACAGTGATCCCAAAATCAAGACTTCAATTCAAGTTGAGAAACCGTAATTTGATTATTTTTCTGTGTTTTTATACAACTATCATTTTCGGAAATAGACAAAGTCTAGACCTACTACTAGACCTACCGACATCTCAGATCGGCCTAACAGTCAGGCCTAAACTCGATCTAACGTTAGCGTAGAATGGGTATAGACCCTGCGGAGTTTGTGATTACTGTGACTGTTGTGGTCGAATCATGAGTGTTTGAAAGCAGTACACAGGGTGGTTTACAATTCTCGGCCTAATTGTTACATTTATTGTTGGGCCTTCCTGAGTTGGCGGTAACTAATTCAGTACTGTGATTGTGGACAAGGTGTTGTATAAAACGAATAATTTATGATTTTGTTCGTGCATTGGGGCACGTAATACCGCACTCGGCGCGAGATTCGCCACTGGTCTATTCAACGCGGCGCTACGCGCCTTGTTGAATAGACCAGTGGCTTATCTCGCGCCTCGTGCGGTATTCGTGCCCTATGCACTCACAACTCATAAATTATTCGTATAGGGGAAGTGTGGGAGACTTGAGCCACTGGGAGAGTTGATCCAGGCCACCTCACATCTTCATAGTGACTGACAGCAGTCAGCTGCTGCCATTTCTTGTTCATGCCTATGATTAACTATATACCAGTGTATGAGGCAGCGACGTTGGACGAAGCATGACAATATAGTCAAAGAAAAACCATTTTTGGTCACAAAAAGTGAATGTCCACTTGTCAGATATGTGGCTTTCTCTCACACCTATGGTAAAGGATAAGTGCGAATCGGTTGGATTAGCAGATAGTCTGTATATCATTTGTTTCTTTCAGCAAATTTCAACATGTTTGGTGTGGTCACTTTCATAGGTTTTGAGGGTTAGTTTAAATGGCGACTGTGGGGAGAGTTGTGCCAACGTGTCGAGGGAGAGTTGTGCCATGGCTAAACCCTGTATTCCAATGGCTCAGCCCTCAAGTGGCTCAACCCTCCCTTCAAGTGGCTCAATGAGTGTCATTTTTTGGTCAAAGAAATGGGTCTCCAATTGGATGAGGTGAGGAATATTGGAAAGGTATGTGGTGTTCTCGCCAGGGGCGACGCCCAACAGGCGGTTTCTTCTTCTTAACACCAACAGTTGACTTTTTACGCAAATCCAATCAGGGTGCATCTAGATCCTGATCATGAGATCGTAGGTGGACCCCAACAACATCCAAATTATCCATCCGATGACCCGTAAGTCAAACAGATGCCCCGCCCTCTCTGTTACCATTATACCATCTTTCCTTAGATAGGTTTCCATAGTCATTTTCTTTTATAAGCCTGAACTTCTTAATATGATATGTAGGGCCTATAGCATAGTGGCTCAACTCTCCCAACCCCGTGGCTCAACTCTCACCACATCAAGGGAGACTTGAGCCATTTTGCAAAATATTTTTGTTAAAGTGTCACCCCCAAGTTGTTTGTGCTAAGTGTCTTATTGGGCTATCATATTATGCCTGAATAGTTGTAGTATATACCAGCGAACGAATAATCCATAAATTGTGTATAGTTAATGAACAATATCACTAAATGTAAAAAGTGGCTCAACTCTCCCACACTTCCCCTACTATTCAATCAAGACAACAACTACTGTAACATTTTACTACAATATGGCATGTATAAATAAAAAAAAACACAAAACACACACTATTACCAAATAGGCCTACAAGGTGTAACCCCCCCGGGGGCCCCGAGATTTAAAATTGTCCACTGAGGGCCAGTAACTTTTGCATCGACTTATGACTTGAATCTGTCAACTGTAAGTGGTTAGCTGTAGCTGTAACGTTAGTAACATTTAGGCCTTAGGCCGCTAGGGGCTACGTTAGATTTCTAGTCTGTAACGTTCGTGTGTAGAATTTCAGGTGCTTCCACAGCTTGCACAGCACAGCTAGCTGACTTTGTTTTGATAGCATATTCCAGTTTCTTTTTAATCTGCAGCGGTAGGTAGATCTATTTTAGATCTACCTAGAACATGCAGCAAAGCCCTTTAGATTGGCTGTCATAATTTTACATTTAGCTAGATCTAGTATTGCAATATTACATTGATTGTACAAGCGTCACGTTGCTAGGGATTTCAAAGCCGTTTCCCATACATTTGCGTGCAAACTACGGTGTCCATTCATAACTGCGATTGTGGCATCGTCGCGCTAAGGGTAAGCAACGACGAAAAAACTCAGCAAATTAACTACATCTCGAAATATTGACAGATTTGTATCCATTCATGATGTATAATGACATTTATAAAAGGCTATTTAAGAGTAAATATGCTCCAACACTGAGAGAAATAGTCAATCAACTTACTCGAAAAACATCAACATTCCTCATCTCTCCTGAACAGACATTGCGGTCAGTGATTGCGATCCGCAACTGTTTGTTTGCCACCTTTACATTTTATGACGATGCCTCCACTAAGTATTTGTCGCCCTCTACGTCACTAATTACACATTTTTTTATTTTTTTTTTTAATACACGTGTACAATATTTAATGGTCAACAACAGCCTGTCATAAAGATAAGAACACAGAACTGCAGGGGCCGCGGAACGTTTTTCAGTGTGTGCGTGTGTGTGTGTGTGTGTGTGGGGGGGGGGGGGCTGCGTCAAGGTCAAGCACCCCTCCCTCCCCCCCCCCCCCCCCCCCCCCGCGGCTTGGACGCACAGATCTTGGGGCGGTTAAAGGGATGGTACAGTATTGGTAGAGATGAGAATTGGGCTTTTAACTTTTTGCGAGATACCAAGAAAACACTTATGATATAGTACAAAACGTAACATTTTAAGAGGAATTCAAAATTAGTTTGATGAAAATCAGGTTAGAAATGACTGAAACATCCAAAAACAAAGTAAAACAAAGCGATCGTAATAAAGTGTGGGTCCCACACTTTGATAGAATCGGTCTTTTTTGGATATTTCAGCCATTTCAAAACCAATTTTCATCAAATAAACGTTGAATTCATCATAGAATTACATGCTCTTTCATATTTCATAAGAGATTTCTCATTATCTCACCAAAACATAGTAGAAACCTGAAATTAGGTCTCAACCAAAACTATACAATCTCTTTAATATGCGAGGGAGCAAAGCGGGCGAGAGAGGGAAGGTGAGGGAGGGGGATGTTCCCCCTCCCACGGTGAGAACTTTTTGCAAATCGTGCAATTTGATGCATGTTTTATCGACTTGAAACGGCCCCACTTGTTTAAGGTAGCAGGATATTTTGATGTGGATTATTATTGACCAATTTGCATATAAAGTGGTAGCATTTAAATAAACGTCTTGTATTAATTTTTACAATGGATTTCATGAACGCTGTCTGTTAGGCAATCAAACAGAAAAGGCATGCATACGAGGGTGTACATGCGTTAAAGGGATCCTCCCAGACGAAGGTGAGTTTACATTTTCAGACCTGAAATTCAGCGATCTGGTGCAAACTTTTAGTGCAATAAATATCTTTTCTTGCTCACCCCCCCCCCCAAAAAAAAAGATAATAATGGAAATTATTACGTTGTGTTTTTTTTTTCAAGGAAAGTGTTAATAGCACAATCACGGCATTTAGCTTTTATTCCGCTTGTGCATCATCTGTGTGTAACTATATGCACATAGTCTAATGAGGTAAAGGGGGAGGGTGTGGGAGGGGGGATGCCCCCTCTCACTCGACGGAGCTTTAGCGTTTTTTAAATCGAAATAAAGCCATCTGAAGAACACTTTTTGTGGGAAATTCGCTAAGTCACAAAATGTCATTCCCCAAAGTGTACTAAGTCTATAGAGGGGATCAATGGGAGAGTGGCAAGATACCCCTCCCATTATTCGAGGGAGCTTTGTGGTTTTTTTTTTTTCCATTTTTAGAACTGAAATTCAACAATCTGGCTCACACTTCTGTTGGAATATCTGAAAATCTTGTCAATCAGAGAAAAGTAAGTCTGTGGAAGGAGACATAGCAGGATGACGTAGGAGGGGATAAGCCCTATAATTCTCCCTCCTACATGAGGGTGATTCTGTATTTTCTGATCGCATTATACCCTCGCAGTTATACGTTTTGGTGCACACATTTTGTGGCATATTTGGAAAACTCAAAGTGTAGTCATATACTACTTACTAGTATGCACGGGGGGGGGGGGGGGGGGCAAACAGGGAGAAAGCGTGGGAGAGTGCTATCCCAATGCAGCCTTCCCGCTAGTCCACTGCCTGGACTGTTTTGTGTGATCATTTACCGCGCGCACACACCGCTACAGCACGCGTATGCCCCACCGTACGCTCGTGTATTATTTGCCACGCACGCACGCACGCATCTCGACCTCCAAAACGGACAGGTTTGTTTGCGCCCTCATCGATATCGAGCGGTTACAGGGGATAGCGCGATAAGCTGTGGAGCGCGCGTGGATGCGTATAGTCCAGATTCTGGACGTTTTTTATCATTACGCATCCACGCGCGCTCCACAGCTTATCGCGCTATCCCCTGTAACCGCTCGATATCGATGAGGGCGCCAACAAAACCTGTTTTTGGAGGTCGAGATGCGTGCGTGCGTGGCAAATAATACACGAGCGTACGGTAGGGCATACGCGTGCTGTAGCGGTGTGTGCGCGCGGTAAATGATCACACAAAACAGTCCAGGCAGTGGACTAGGATGCGTAATGATAAAAAAACGTCCAGAATCTGGACTACCTTCCCGCATGATGGAGCTTTTGCCTTTTTAAAGTTGAAATTGTGAAATTGAAATATCTGTATACGCATATTAACTTGATCGAATATTTGGGAAATTATAAAAAAAAAAAAATATCGGGGAACTGAGAGAGGAAAGGGTTGATTAAAAGGGAATACTCCCCTTGTACATGAGGGAACTATTAATAAACATTTTTCGGAATGTAAGTGATAAGTCTTGTGCACTCAGAAATATTCAGAATCTTAAGGGGGCGACAGCCCTCATCCTCTCCCCCCCCCCCCCCCCCCCCTTTTGCTATGCCGGTGCTTAAGGGCGGAATCTTTGGAAATTCAAATTCATGGGTGATGTGATTTTTTTGTTCATGGGGGGCAGAGCGTGAACTGTACGGAGTTCTGTGTTGAGACCAGACTGTCCATAACTTATCATGGCCGGCGCCAAGTTTCGAAAAGTGGAGGGGGGGGGGGGTTACTTTATACTTTTATCGTTTTTACATTGTGCGTAACTTTCTCTGCATGTGCACTTACCAAGCTCAGCATGCAAACATAGATTTGTTCGCAAAAAAACCCCGATATGTCCATTTACTCCAACTCTTTTAAATCACGATTTTTCGCTACACTCACTGTTGATGTAGAACGCGAATGATGTATATAGATAGATCTTTCCCAGCCTGCGATTAGTGTTTTTTTTTCCAATACTTTTTTTTTCCTTTTTGTTAACAAGGACTACTAGTGTAGTCAAAAGTTAATCTTCTGTGATTAGGCCTATATGTTATATGTGCAGCTTGCTTACCTTCTCAACGAAAATAAAATTTTCTTTCTGTCTGTCTGTCTTTTATGGTCGCGTATTCAGATTAAAAGTGATATTATAATCAAATAAAACGAATTCTGATTTAATGTGTGTAAACTAACCTCTATATCAATGTGGATAAATGAATGGAAGAGCAATGAAAGAAATAGAATAGTAGATAAACAAAGTATATGAATGATATTAATGAATAAAGAAAGAAATGAAGGAAGAGATGCAGAAAGAAAAAAAGAAACAGAAAGAAAACAGAAAGAAAGAAGGAAAGAAGGAAAAGGTAGCTCTTTTCAATTCAAATCTGCTCAGAAGTCACGATTGTGATATATAATCATGTAATCATTCTCTGGTTTTGTTTTGATTTGCGTTTGTTTGTTTGTTTGTTTGTTTTTTAACTCTTTATACGGGACGTGACAGTGCTGGTCGAACAACAACAAATTAGATTGCTTCCTCTGAGTGACGTTATCTTTTTTTAAAGCAAAGCAAAGCAAAACAAAACAAAACAAAACAAAGAAGTCCTTTCATCAATAACGACTTATAGCCAGCAGCTATCTTGAAACTGACATTCCTATTTTCTATTATCGTTCAATTTCTTCTCGTGCTTTGTCCAGGGCGGATCCAGGAATTTCATAAAGGGAGGGGGGGGGGGGAGGGCGCAAACAATAATTCTGGTGCTACTTACGAGTTTCATTTCATTGTTTTCCTTTTATTTCTTTTGTTTTAACAACAAGTCCTTATCAAGATTATAGCAAGCTGTATGTGTATATGAAGAGTTTGTTCGCAAAAACCAATAAGTTCATATTTGCCAAATGAAGATATTTGCAATTAAAGGTCAAGAAAAATAAAGAGAATAATAAGAAAATTTTTGCTTCTATTGACCATAACTTCAAAAATGTACCTTTATATGTAGTGACCAATATATCATTTAAAAGGTATTATTTGTACTTTATGACAGAGTCCGTACGTCAAAATCTTCAAAAATGGGACTTATCGGTTTTTGCGACCAAACTCTTCATATCATACTGAAATGAATTTATCATGAATTTGAACTCTGTATGATACGACTTCAGCGGAAATGACAGAAATTTTGCTTTCACAGAAAAGTCACACATACAACCAACGGCACACACCTACATCCTCATACTCGGTGCTAAATGACGAAGTGCCTTCATACGGTATGCTTTACAAGAGCAACAATGTCTATTATATTCATTCTATATACTACATTTGAGTTTATTTCAACACGGCATTTTTAATCATCATAAAGCAACAAGTTACACGTATGTTAACATAATCACCCCACAATATTATCATTCTTGCGGACAGACAAGTCAATGCTTTTCTCAGGCGCAACTCAGGCGCAATATAATTTCTGCATTATGTACAAACACGTTTTTCACTGTTTACTGACTACTCGAAAGGTGAATATTCAGAACCTGTAGTTTATTTTGATTTCAGTACACGGCTTTCAGAAAATACTTCTTGAGCCAAAACAATAATTGTGTGTGTATAGTCATTACAAGATTCTTTAACATTCCCTACAGGTGATGTTTCTTTGATTTGGTATATCCCTCCCTTGTCCTTTCAACTTTAGTAGTAGATAGTTCCATGCTATGTAATACGCTCTATAGTCCTTCTACACCCGAGAATGGTCACTATAGATCGATGGCAAGTTGCCAGTGCTGTATTATATTATTATCAAATACATTATCATTTTCATCATCTTTATTATTATAATCGTTAATGATACATATTAATGATATCATTATATTACAATTATTTTGATTATAACTATCATCATTATTATGCTGTAGAGGAAGGAGATAATCGCTTCAGTGTTTGCATGGTTCATTCCAGAGGTCCATGTTATTAATATTATCATTACTCGCAGCATTGACAGCTACCCATTTTTACGCTAGGTTCGATCCAGTATGGGACAAAAGTATTTTTTCCAAGGACGCAAAACCCCCCCAAAACATTCGGCAGGAATAGAACTTGGAACCCACATTTCAAGGTCCAGAGTTATACCACAGTGTCCTAATTTCTTTATCATTTGGTAAGAAATTGGATGCTTTGAAGAGTTTTTTCAGAGTTAATATTTTTGCTCAAATAAGCCGCAGAAGTAATCTTTTTCTCTTTTTTTTTTTGGGGGGGGGGTAAGATCATAATCATAATATGATCATTTTTTTTTTTTTGGAATCATGCCGAATCCAAACCTTCGACTCTTCCATGAAATAAGATAATAACGCAAAATAAAAGATCGTAAATGAAACAAAGCTTTGACAGGACTCGATTGGTAAGTAGGTCATTTTATATACACCTTTAAATCCTTACAAAGCCATTATAAATGCTCGTGTATTTTGCCCTTTATTCGCCTTCTATGAGTTCTTCCTTCTCTCCCCATCCTTGTTCAATTTTAGTTTACTGGTATATTATTGATTCTCGGTTTTCTCAATCCTATTCTTTATTCTGGGGTTGTCACCGTTCTTCTTTTTTTTTTTCCCTCTAGAGAGGTATTTTATTCATTCATTTCCAAAACTACATCTAACGAAATCTATAAGCAATTGAATAGATACATACACAGAAAAATACACAATCTTCATTTAATTCTAACTCTATTAGATTGAAAACTTCAATCCAGCATTTGGATTGGTCCCTGACTACAATCTATTTCAATCTAAGGAATTTGGAGTGAATAATCTCAACACTTTTGATATAATCTCAGGAACATCGTCAAAAAGTATTCCATTTCTAGAACTAATCAACATTTTTAAACTATTGTATGTATGCCCTTAAAATAGGCCTAAATGCATTAAGTATTGTTCATATAGATTGTATAATAGGCATATATCAACATTTTGCTTATATTCGTTGCATTTGGACTCTTTTATTCCATTTAAATAATCAATGACTTCAAATTTGATTTTTTTTTTCTGAATGCGAATTGAATAAAATCTGTGATATTTCTCCACAACAGTAACACTTTAGGACACTCTTTGAGAACACGTTGACTAAACGACTGTGTTTCAGAACAAAATGTGCACAAATTTTCACTTGCAATTTACCGTTTGAAAAGATTAAATCTATATAAGGTCAAATACAATGTAATGTCTTAGAATAGCATTGCTCTTGATACTTTGCTGTTCCTTAGCTTTCGATTTTTAGTTCAAAACATCATTCAAAATCAGTATTTCAATCAGATCTCTCTTTCCAATATATTTAAATCACTTTCTTACTCTAACATAACAGATTATAGAATTTTTCGATGTTGTTTCGGACAATCTGACGTTATTATTGCCCTTTATCACATCAAATCAATATCACAATTTTCGTAAGCGCTATCACGTTTATACACTTCTGATACATTTCATCTAGTGTACCTTTGGAATTGCCTTTAAGTTCAGAATACTTAAAATCCACTAATAGATTATCAGAATTAACAACGCGGCAAATACACTCACCGGATTTAAACATCTATTTCCAACTTCATAAGTGTCAAGACACCTTACTTGTGCAATTCTTCAAAAGACAAAGTTTTTCCACTAAAGCATATACATTACCGTTATACCACAACACTTCATCTAGTATGTTATTCACATGAAGAAAGTCAGTGTATATGAATTCGCACCATGAAAGTTAACAATTAGTGTAGAAACGAGGTAGTCCATGCATTCTTATCACCATTCATCTATGCAAGGACAAAAACATCTACATACGTACTCATTACAACTACGGAACCAGATGCACGTGTAAAACCCCTTAGGGTCCTATACTCATGAAATGAACAGCTTCATATAATTGTTGACCCAGAAACGCGAATTATGTATTATGATTAAATACAGCCTGTAAAATTAACATATGATATGTCAAAGTGGCCACAGATATTCTTGTCAGTAAGATTTGTTGTAATAACAGGATAGTTTCTACAGGTGCTCAAGACGGGAAAACCTATGTTTATCTAAACTTGCTCAATATAAAAAGATATCAAAGATTTTTAAAAGGGCCTTCGTCCCATATATACGGCGTGGTCTCTCGTTTAGCTCTCTGGAATAGTCACAAAATGACGGCCAAGAAGACGCCGATATACTCTTCAAGTTTAGCATTTGTGCCATCCGAGGAGTCCCCAGCAATAGCACGAGTAGCGATTCACCATATCACGACACCTAGAAAGGACACGGTGGAGGACGCAGGGATTACTGGCACACTCGTCGATATCTGAATCATGGATTATACAAGGTGTATGATATTGTTAAAGAAAAACACTTAGTCTGAAGTATCATTATGTGTGCGTGTGCGCGCCTTTCGATTCATTCCAACTGACGGTGAATAAAATTGCATCGCTTTTATTCATAAGGGTCAACGTCTAGCAATAATGAAAAAAATAAATACAAGAATGAAAGAGGCACTTATCACATCGATATTCTTATTAACCAATACAGAATGGCAAATATTTTAAACCTGATTATGAGCTGCGATCACTTCGGGAAAAGTTATTAAAGGATAAGTTCACCTTCATAGACGTGTGGGTTGAGTGAGTGTCGCAATATTAGTAGAACACATCAGTGAGAGTTTGAGGAAAATTGAACAATCCGTTCAAAAGTTATGAAGATTTGAAATTTCTGCTCAAGCACGGCTGGATGAAAAGACTATTATAGCTTGTGATGTCACATGTGTACAACGATATAAGAAAGAATAAAGAAAATTCAACATATTTCCATTTTTCTCGCATAACAAAAGAACACTCGACTTCTCTCTTTCAGAAGGCAGAGGGAATGATATTACCCCTAACATACATCAGTAACAAGACGGGTTAGTCGAAGAAGTGAGCACTCTTTTCAAAAAGTAAAGTTTTGTGAAATTCTCTTTTTATCTTCCTTATATCGTTGTACGCATGTGACATCATACACCGTAGTATACTTAGTCTTCTCATCCAGCAGTGACTGCGCAGACACTTTAAAAATTCATAACTTCTGAACGGATTGTGCGATTTTCCTCAAACTTTCACTAAAGTGTTCTACTAATATTGCTGCATTTTCTCAATCCTTATGTATATGAAGGTGGACTTGTCCTTTAAGTGAAATGATGATCTACTTATTTAACAAATCGCGATTATAAACAGGCAAAGAAAATTCTGTTGACCAAAGGCACTTTTGTCAAAAGTTCCTATGTTCATCAGTGCAGGAGACGATCTTTCCAGTCTCCCATTATTTATTGCTTCAAATTTCCTCAATAAACTATACAGCATACCCCTCCAACCAACCTCCCCTTCCCCACCCCAACATCACCTACAAAACTTTCAGCAATGATAAGGCTAAATATTAAAAGTCGGCATTACATACTTGGCTATAATTATGCGCATGTGGAATATTGGAGGTCTAAAATCATTTCGTGAAAACAATAATTTCATGCAACATTTCACATCGCATTGCACGCATATTACCAACGAAAATGCAGGTACAAACATGAAAACAAACACACAGACACACGGACACACAACCTTATACCTATAGCGCAACGCGTTCCCGTCCAGCCAGCGTGACAGTCGCATCGGTATCCGTTGACCCGATCGACGCAATCGCCGTTCACACACGGAGAGCTTCTGCACTCGTTGATATCTAAATCACAGTTGTGACAAAGAATGAATAGAAAAGCAGTGTCCAACGTTTGAGATTTAAAAAAGATAATTCAGTGAGACATTCGGACTGTAGTAACGGGCTTATAAGTCCTACAAGTTTCTTTTAAACAAAACTTCAATTCCGTCCAGTGAAGGAGCTTTGGCAGTTTAGAATGACAATCTGCTATAAGTTCATGTCATATTCTTCAAAAACAGAAAAGGTCATCTGGACTATAAAGTGCGTTGTTAGGTTGAAATAAATTGTTGATATTTTTTTTTGACATGATTCCTCATTAATGGGCCTACCACAAACTATACAGCATACCCCAACCTCCCCCTCCTCACCCCTAACACCCCTCAAAAAAATTTTCCGCAATGATATAAAGGCTAGATATATTCAAAGTCGGCGTTTATGGCTATTTGTGCATGATGTGGATTTTGTATTGGAGGACTACAATCTTAAGTGAAAACGATAATTTCATGCAACACGTGCACCGCACGCACGTTACCAACGAAAATGTAGGCACAAACGTAAACACAAACACTCACGTTACAGACGCACACCCTTACTTATAGTGCAAAGCCTTCCCGTCCAGCCACCATGACAGTTGCATCGGTATCCGTTGACCTGATCGACACAGACACCGTTCTCACACGGAGAGCTTTCGCATTCGTTGATATCTGAATCACAGTTGTAACAAAGAATGGATAGAACAGCAGTGGAATGTTTAGGATTTACAAAATTAATGCAGTGAGACATACGGACTGTAGTAACGGAAGTCCTACAAGTTTCTTTTAAACTTCAATTCCACCCAGTGAAGTACATTTGGCAGTTTAGAATGATTAATCTACTCATGTAGTTCATGTTATTATTCTTCATAAACAGAAATAACTCATCTGGACTATAATGTGTGTTGGTTGGTCGAAATTTATTGTTCGATATTCTTTGACCTGAGTCCTCATTAAATGAGATGGCATTAAAGCATGTCAAAAAAATCCCCATTGTGACAAACGATACGTAATTGAGTTGAAGGACAACTTCCCGCTGTGTTTACCTGTATACTTTGGCTTTATCAAGTAAACTAAAAATAAAACAAACAAAACGGTGCATGTTTCGGTAACAAGACCAAACAATAAGAAATTGCATATAACTGCAGTTGTATATCTGTCATAAGTTGTTTCGTGAAGATGCGATTGTGTGAAATGTAAACAATTTGTAAGTCTGATCTTGTTCAAAGTTTTTTGATAGTGTTGCTTTATTCTAATAGACCAATGTGTGAATAGTATGGTATAGACTTTTCAAAGTAATAATCAAGTGAGTTTGTTCTAAAAAGGAGGCTTTCTCATTCTCTAGCTTTGTTGTTTCAATGGGTCTCGATAATCATTCGTTCTCCTCACATGTATTTCAACAGTGTATGGTAAGGACTTACATAGCCTCACAAAGTAGCTTATTGTCTCACGTAACAATTCACTTTTCTATCTGCATTTGGCGTTTGGAATCCTAAATTCATGAGGTGACATTAGAAATTTGATTGTTTTTGTTTTCATTTTTTTCCTGTCCTTCTAGACCAAGTCCAGACCTTCCGTCTGACGTTTTGGGGTCTTTTTTCTCCTCCACAAAATGAGGCACATTGATGCTTTAACCTGGATATAAAGCCCAAGGGGGGGGGGGGGCGCTAGGGTTAGCCCTTTATCCAATTTCCACCAAATTTGGTGACTTTTCCTAAAATCTTATTGCAAACATTTTTGCTAATTTTGCTATATTTGATGTCGCTGGTTGCCATGGCAACCATAAACTAGCAACCATGTCAGTCAAATTTTGCATCATTTTTCTGTTCCCATTTCAGTTAACAGCATTACAGTGCATGAAATGGGGGTTTCTTGGCTGAAATTTGTTGAAGGAGCAAAATTTGAAGTAATTATGGTCCTGGAAAGTTGTTCTTATCATTTTCTTTGTTTTTATGTGACAAAGGCATAAAACAATAGATATAATAGAGATGATTGAAAAAATTGAAAAAATGATTTAAAAATATTTAGTGAAGATTGCCCTTCTATTTTGTGTGATTTTGATTTCTTCACCCAAGTTATGCCTCTTATATCATTAGTTTATCATATTATAAGTTGGCAATCTAAAAATTCCACTATTATGCAAATATGAAATGTCATAACTACATGTACCCATCCCAAACATTTTTTTTTTTATCTCAGGTCTCATAATGTACTACTTTATGTGGATATGATTAGCGCCCTCATGTGGTGACCTTGAGAAATTTCAACCACAACAAATAATAAGATTCCACTTGCTTATCATTTGTGGCAAATATGAAAATGATTGGTGTATAATAAGACATATGTAATGGGGATAAAGATATTATATAAAAAATCATGTTTTAAGTATATATCTTATGTATTTCTTTTTACTTTGGTAAATAGCGCCCTCCATGGGTGACCTTGAGAAAATTCAAATGTACGGTCATGTAGAGTATGAATTACTCTACCCATGCGCCAAAATAAAATATGACGATGACACATCAAATGATAAAACAGTTATAATTAAGGGGGGATGGGCACAATGTGCCCCCCCCCCCCCCCCCGGGGGGGCCTGCGAGGGGTCAAAATAGCTTGGGCTTAATAGGGTTAAACGCGTTGTACACCATCCGGTACACCATTTAGGGCTTCAAAATCTGCACAAAGCTGAAAGAAGATAAAGACAAAATAGACGCTTTTCTTGGTTTCCTGGTGCGCGGCCAATTCATCGGCCCCCGAAATTCACATGAGCCTCAAATAAACATTTCTTGACATGACGCTAATCATTTACTTTGGCTACACCGTCTCCCCTTGTAGCCAACGTTGCAGATACAAGAATATCGGGCAGTACCGTCGATACATTTTCCATTCCAGCACGGGTTGCTAGAGCATTCATCGATATCTGAGGAGATATAGGACAGAAGGAAAATAGAAAACATTGTGAGTGAAAGCAGACACTGGTAATTGCATTGACCATGACATTGTGTAAAAGCAAAACAAAGCGTGTTTCTGTTGATCTTTCGTGGCTGCTTATGTGTGAACTGCCGACTTATGAGTCACACAACTGTCATTGAGCTATTAATTACAATTTGTCGTAAAACATGTTAATTACTTTCCCCTGACTACATGTCGCCTATTATCTAATCAGGTGTTGAATATGCATTAATGTATTTCCGATTTATTATTTTTTTTGTGTGTGTTTTTTAATTGAGTGCTCACTTTACCGATGTGGATCGAACGCGTTGACATGTTTCATTTTCATTTCATTTCACACATGCATGTTCACATGCATGTTTTTTTATTTTCATTTCCAATCAAACACAGGTAATACACTTTGACATGATTACATATATTGGAACATAATGATACACATTGGTTTTTAAAAGAACTTCATGGAAATGAAAATTGAGGGGCTGCTAAAAAGCGAACTTGTAGATTGCAGTCCCCTCACTTACGTTACAATACTACAATACATTAATTATAATATGACTTTATAACACAATACAACGATACATGTACCGTACAAGCTAATCATTGAAAGTATACAGTTTTCATTCAATCGAATCGGATGGTTATCATGAAGTATACGCTTTCACATGTATACACATACACATACACATACACATACACATACACATACACATACACACACACATACACACACACACACACACACACACACACACACACACACGCACGCACGCACACACACACACACACTTACGCATACACACGCACGTACACACATACACATACGCACACACACGCACGTACACACACATGTTTGCATCCACATACATTGTGCACACACAGAAGAGAGTAGGGAAAGAGAGAGAGGGAGGGAGAGAGGGGGGAGTAGAGAGAGCGAAGGGCAGGTCAGCATTCTCGATGCAGGGTGAAGAAAAAAGAACAACAATTCCAAACAGTCAAACTAATCATGGGGTACATATGAGCAAATCAAATATTTCTTTAAATTACTAGAGAATGATTTCAAACTAATGGAATCTTTTATATTTTTCCCAAGGGAATTCCAAAATTTGGGGCCACTGTAAATAAACGTGGATTTTGTAAATAGAGTTCGGGTAAGGGGCAAATGATACTCATCTGTTTGACGAGTGGGGTATTAATGTTAATAATGTTAATAAAAAGTCTGTTGTACATTTGTAATAAAGGTATAGAGATGTCTGAAATTCTACAGTCGGCGGATTTTTTAAAGTATGAGAATACTTATCCCAAAATCTGGAGTCACAGCATTGATTTGCTATTGAGGGATAAGACAACGTGTTTTCCACAGGCAAACCTGTCTATACCGGCCACCAAAGGGAGACCAAAAAAAAAAAAAATTGCCCTTATAGACTAGTGGTCACTACATAGGCCTACTTTTTCTCTCCGGAAAATTGTTTTTAGAAGGTTACTTTGGACAGGTGGCCTTCAGGCAGGCTTGTCTGCATAATGCTTTCCACAAATTCTGTATATGACACACCAATTCTGCATGGAGTATGTGGGAAGAAAGACACGTTTCGATGAGGAGGAGTGTATTCATAGGACCTATATTGTATTCTATCTTCCAAAAAATAAATGAATATTACAAAAGTGAATGGCTGCCAGATAGACCAGTTCGTAGTTCCACTTTGCGCATGAGCAGAAAGAGGTCATTGTACCTACAGACATTTTGGTTTGTTAATTCACTGAGATAAGCATCTGTGATGTGATGATTATTAATGTATCCTTATATTGATATAGATGGTGCTTGTCAGCACATCCACCTGATAGTAAGCCTGGTATTTGGCAATATCAAGGAGGTTTTATATATGGAGTTCCAACTGGCTGCAATTATTCAAACAGTTGTCAGATTTCTATTGATGTACAAAAGAATTCCACAGGTGCACTTGTGCCTTTGATGATCGATGTTCGAAGCCGCCGTCTTGCTGAGCAATCTGAAGATTCATTTTGAACGTTATCATAATGTTGGTCATATTTTGCTTATTCATTTATCAAATGAAATGAAATTTCACTTAATGATAGAGCATGCAAAACAAAAGTCAATCCCGTCCAGAAATTTGTGCAAAAGTGTAAATCACAGCTGCATCATGTGAAAATGTTTACAACTGTACCATCCTGGAAAGCTGGTTTGGCAATATCAAGGAGGTTCTAGAGAATGGAGTCACAACCGTCTTATTTCCTTTGCTAGATGTTCGAAGCCGCCGCTCAAAAATATTTGAAGCATGTGGCAACATTGCATAATCACCAGCCACTTTCAAAGGAAGATATGTCTTTGTGATGGTAATTATTTTTCGCTATCCCTTCTTATAAAAGGTAGATGGTACAGACACGAGGATGCGCGAATAGAAATTGAGCAAAAATGCTGAAATATAGATGAAAATTACTCGACTGGGCACACCCGGGCACTAATCTGATATATCTATCAATAAAGAATTATACTTGAAGATTATTCCATATCAGTTTCATTTGTGGAAATTAAGCGGAAAAGTGATAAAAGCAGCTTTCCAGGATGGTACAGTTTTAAACATTTTCACATAATACAGCTCTGATTCACACTTTTGCGCAAATTTCTGGACGGAATTGACTTTTGTTTTACACGCTTTATCATTACGTAAAATTTCATTTCATTTAATAGATAAATAAGCAAAATATGGCCAACATTATGATAACGTTCAAAATGAATCTTCAGATTGCTCAGCAAGACGGCGGCTTCGAACATCGATCATCAAAGTCACAAGTGCACCTGTGGAATTCTTTTGTACATCAATAGAAATCTGACAACTGTTTGAATAATTGCAGCCAGTTGGAACTCCAATGTATTAAACCTCCTTGGCAATATCAAAAGAAAATGTTGTTAATCCATTCAGTACAGAACAATGAAATGGATGCCTCCTGAAATGTCAATTGGTCATTCTGGTCACCTGGTTTAAACGCAAGTTCACTCTTTGTTTGAATATGAATTCCATAAATTGTTACGTCGGGCAAGCTTATGCATTAGCCTATGTCGCTTTGAAAACGAGTGAAGTGCCTACCCAACTCAGAAAAAAAGGTCATTTGTACCAATGTGTACATGAGCTATTATAATTACGAACTGGCTTATTGAAAACGAAATAAGAACAAGACAAGCAAACGAGACAAGCAAACAACAAAAATTGAGAGCAACAAATTGCCACCATGTAAGCATGTAAGCACACTAGACGACATACAGTGGCATTTAGCAGAGCTTACTCGATTGACAGTGTGTGCCGGTCCAACCTTCATGACAGCTGCACGTCGCTCCGGATTTTGTTTCGAATGTGCAATTACCGTGTTCACATGGGTTTCCGGCACAGGGGTTGAAATCTTTTAAGGTACACAAATGCATATACATAATTCTATCACCACCACTATCTCTTTTTAAAATAATTTGCTTTCATTATTTTTCATCATCATTATCATCATCATCATCATCATCATCATCATCATCATCATCATCATCATCATCATCATCAATATTACAATAATCATCATCAGTACAGCTATAATACAACGTTTTAATAAGTATTAGCATTTTCATCATTTCCCATTTTACCCTCGTATTTGTTGCCGCAGCTATCATTATTGCAATTACCATTTCTTCCTGACACATGAATTTAGTTTCTCTGTCGTTTTAATTCTACTCATCCAACGGATTACGTACGCCCCTACCCGTGTTCTAGCTATCATCATTTGTGTTAGTCCTTGGGACTTTATGTATTATTTTCTTCTCTTTTTTTTTTTTTGCATGATCTACGTATATACACTCGTCTTTCTTTGCCGATGACATGGGGTTATCAATCTGAAATTCATTCCTGCTTTCTTTACTTTTCTGGATATGCTTTACATCCGAGCTATGGGAATTTGCACTTTAAGTCCAACCAAACCACGGTCTGCAGGGGCGGATCCAGGAATACCGTAAAGGAGGGGGGGGGGGCGCAAACAATATTTCTGGTGCTACCTCCGGGTTTCATCTCTTCTTTTTTCTTTTTATTTCTTTTATTTTGACAAAAAATAAAGAGGGGGCACCTGGGGCGCCCCTCCCCCCCGCCTCTGGATCCGCCACTGGTATGGATGTCTGTATTCGAGACGAGAGGATCATCGTCTCGTCTCGAATGATCTCATGAGTTTTATTCTGCCTGTTCAAAGGTGGCACAAAATAACTATTTTTTTGTGTGAATTTTTGGAAACACGCATCTGATATTTAAATGCAGAGGCATACTAGAACAACATTTCTAGTTAAATTTTATCTACTGTCTAATTGGGGGAGATTTTACCGCAACTGCCGCGACTCTTAAGACCAAGAAATGGTTTGCCCTCTCACCAACTCAGAAGAAAGTTTCGGAACAAAATGACAACTTATTCGCCCCGAAGTCGCTGAAACGTCATTGCGATCTCACCATCAGTTTAGGGGGACAAGTCTCCGCAAAGTCGCGGAGACGTCATGGAGACTTTACATGCAAAACTATTCAGATACTTGGCCGCCACGTGGCCGTAAAACCATCTCGAGACTGGAAAAAAAAATCCGACAGAAAAAAAAAATCGAACATGGTCAACTCCATCACGGCTCACCGGAGACCCGGCTTGTCTCCAGGAGATGTTGCGGAGACCACTGAGACTTATAAAGTGGCCACCAAGTTGCCATACCTTGAGTCTATACCTATAAAGTAATACAATATAACTTTTCGGATCTCACTGGATTGTTACCTTAATTTGGACTCTGCGTAAAATGAAAATAAGAAGAGATTGTCGAAAACTAATTCAACAAAATTCAACGGTTGTTTTCAAACTTTAACCGCAAAGTTGTTAAACATCTATCCGATCCGATAGATGCCCGTGAATATTACACTGGTGTCATTACACGTGATACAGAGTGTCCCACTCCAGCCCTTATCGCACTCGCAGGTGAAACCGTCCTCGGTGTCGATACACTGTCCGTGTTGACATGGATCACGAGTAGACCTACACTCGTTGACGCCAGCTAAAATCAGTGAAACATCGGAAAGCAACAAACAAGAGAGAATGTCCATCAGACTTAATATTGAGTGTGGGATTTAGGCTGTAGCCGTTTGTCAGTGTATTATTGCCGAAATGCGCCAAAATCCGCAAGTACTTGGGACATTTTAATCATTACTTTCAGTTAGAGAAATATATTGATTGTGCAATAGATGCATTGTATTCTGCATTCATATTTAAGTACAAAATTAGTAAAGATTTTTCTTGATTCACGCAGACTGTTCATGTACAGATTGTTAAAGTGACATTAGAGTGACAAGAAAAGGAAGAGCGAGTTAAATATCTATTTTGAATACGCGCTTATAAAATTCAATATGATTAATTACCATCGTTGTTGTACTGTATTGACAATTTTTTTTTGTATTTATTCCCGCATTAAATCAACATAAAAATACACAAATAACAATCATACATGATAATTGAGATACGGCTGGATGGCCCTGCTGAGCAGTGCCTACAAGACACTGCTGCTCTGCCGAGGGGTCCAGAAAACCATTGTTGGAACCTCGTATAAAATTGAATACCGGAAAACTATAGAATGCGATATTCAACAAAGTGACCCTCGAGGTACCTTGTCCAAGGACGGAATAAGAAAGGTCATCATTTACATAGAATACGTTGTCGCTATCTTCTATAATGCACTCCCCTTTAGTGCTCAAAATACTCTCATGAACATTGCAACGCGGTAGAATTCGACTTGATTTGAACAGAAACAAACGTCTGTGTGTACTTAATGAATGCAGGTGGGTTTATTATCTTCATTTTCTACTCTTTGCCTTTGTCAAGTGCATCCAGATATCTGGTTATCTTTACGCTTCAGCTATCATAATATTTGTGGATATTCTGACTTTGTATGTGAACGACTGGTACTTTATATCGATTCATTCACTTTCTAGTTGTATGTAGTTGGACTTGTTTAATTCACGTACATATTGATAGTAATTCCGTTGTATTTTCATAATGTATACATCCATGTAAGGCACTTTTAAATTTTTTTTTTTTTTACACATGAATAAGACATGATATGATGAATAAGTATGCAGATAGCAAACTGACGTATCAAATAAATGATAGAGAGACTGCCAAATAGATAGATAGATAGATAGATAGATAGATAGATAGATAAATAAATAAATAATAATTATTTTGTCATTTAGTGGCTCTTTCCAGACCCGGGCTGCCCAAACTGGTGCACCCTTACCACTCCAGTGTATGTTCTGATTTTGAAAAATGTAATGTGATATTTGTGATTGAAAGCCGAATAGATAATAATAATAATAATAATGATAATAATAATAATAATGTAGTTTTGCAGTGACAGCCCTTCAACGGCAGATCTTTTGTTCCCTATAGAATCACTATTCTTGTGTTGTGAATCACTTACTTTTCTTGCAGGGAGTGAGTGTTGTTGAAGTCGAGGAGGCCTGGTTACACATGCATGTGAAATTATCAAGTCCATCCACACATTGTCCCTCGTAGCACGGATTCAATGAACACTCGTCAAATTCTTTTGGGCAAATGAAAATGAGATAGAAAACATTAGCCCAAACGAGAAGACAGTTGAAGTAGTGCTAATGGCCATTATAAAATGTTTGTAAATTTCTGACATAATCTATATTTCCTTTTCACGCGTGCCATGCTCTTTGACCAATCTAACTTGTCACTTTTTCTTAATATCTGACGCAAGGGCACTTTGTTTTCACTGGGGAATTGCCCACCACAAGAGAATCTACAAGGAAAGCAAAAAGTTTCAGTTAGTTATGGGGAATTTTTTAACCTGTCTGTCTATGCAGTAACCGTAAGGCCCGAGTCACAACATAAGAAAAGAACATTCTGCGATATCTGAAGTCACTGGTCAGTAGCTAATAGTCACAGAGCGTGAAAAGTTTCGTTTTGTCTTTTTTTTTTTGTTGAAAGTCGGCAAATGGTTGGTAGCGTTCGACGATCGCTTCGCGACCGTTTCTTGTTTTTTTCTTTTCGACAAAAGTTTGTTCTGTTCTTTGATTTGTCGCCTAATTTGATTTGATTTGATTATGGTTTATCGAAACAAACATGCAAAAGTAGTAGCCCGAAGGCTAAATTGTAATGCATCACATTGAGCAACATATCAATTACATCAAACCACATACACTGAAAGAACATTTCAACACTGACAATTACCGATTACATTAATGGTTGTCAACCTCTTAAGGATTTGTCTTCAGTGAATTCTGGCATTTAGCACAGAGACTCCACTTGCCGACGAATTAAAAACTGACTGCGGAACATTATCATTTTGGAAGGTGGTCGTCGCCCAGATTATCAAACGTTCTCTATAGTGTTTGCATCCACGTGCCGCATCCAAAAAGCGGGGTTCCCACTGTCGTGCGATCCATTGCGAACGCCACGATTGGACATTCGTAACTGATCGTGGAAAATTTGTTGAACTCGTCTGAAATTTCACGTTTGGACACGAGGTTATGCGAGTCAATACGTGTTGGTACGCTTGTATGCGATATGGTCACGATTGGCCTATTTCAAGCGATACGATCTGTCACGATCTGGTCTGCCGTTCAAATACGATCCGACAGGATTGTCCTGATTGAGTTCACGATTGGTTCCGATCTAACATGACCATTACGATCAGGATCCCCGATCTGGTACGTGCAGCAACGTACTGATACGTTCCAATACGAACACCGCGAACCAATACGGGCTGCTGAGATAAGATACGATATCTTTTACGATCGGGATCAGAAGCGACCCCCATTTAAGGCGCGATTGGACCCGAATGGGAATATTATAGTCCGGCCGACGATACATTTCATTGTTTCCCTTAAATTATGCAGAGTGATTAGGCCTATTAATTTTATCCACAACCATTGATGATGGCAAGGCTTGACAGGTTGACGATGATGACAACATAACCTTTGCAGTGTTGCTAATGACGATTATGTTATCAGAGAGAAAGCAACACCCAGGCCAGCCATAACCTCGGATATTCCCTCGTCTAATATTAAACGTAAAGAAATTAATAGATTATCAAAACGATATGCTCACCCTCCCCCTCACAAAAAAAAAAAAAAAAATGAAATAACGAGCCCAAATACATAAGATCAGAATATGATTGCCCCTCTTCCCCAGAAAAAAACAACAACAGCAAAACAAAATGACCTTTCTCTCCAATACATGAAGAAAATAATTATATGATGAAATGATGATGATGAAGTCTTGTATAGCGCCGGTATCCGCCAAGTCAGGCGCTCATGGCGCTTGCTCCAAAATGAATACATAATTCAGCTTAAATTTCATGGGTGCACCGCCTGTGATATGACAGTTAAAATAAAAAGAAATAGTTCCAGGAAGTAATTGTCTCCAAATGTGTAAACATACATTTTTACACATTGGCTAGTTTTTCAATTTGAAGAGATGGGTCTTGAGGGCTGTTTTAAAAGATTCTGTGGTAAGAGCTCTGCGGATAGACTGTGGAAGGCCATTCCATATCTTTGCAGCAGCCACGCGGAATGAACGAGCTCCCCAAGAGTTGTGTGCTCTGTGTTCCACCAGCAGGTACTTGTCTGCAGAACGTAGATTTTCTCTTGCTGGGACATATGGCTCTAGTAGATCACATATATATGATGGAGAACTGCCATTCAGTGCCTTGTACACAACCAAACTGATCTTATACTCAATCCTCTGTTCAACACATAGCCAATGTAGCTTTTTCAGAAGAGAGTTGATGCTTGTACTCTTCCTGGACATGGTGACAACTCTAGCTGCGCTATTCTGCAGGCGCTGAAGTCTGTGTATTTGTGATTTATTCAGATAATACAATACTGAATTTCCCAGGTCAAGCCTCGATGTGATGTATGCATGGAAGCTAAGAAAGAGGATGGGATCATTTTTAATGTTATGTAACATAGTATTATGTGTTATATACGCTCGATATAAGAAAGTTGGCCGAATGGATAGTATTGCTTATGTGTTCGATTTCATATTCGCAAAGTGTATGTATCATATGCCTTTTTATCTCAAAATGTCGTTATCTCATGGGTTATTAAAAGTTTGGTTTATTCGGCTTGAGTTAGTGTTTTACTTAACAATGTTTAACATAACTGATACACACACATACCAGAAAAGTGACTCCCTAATCAAAATGATGTCACTTTTTAACAAAAAAGGAGGTTTTACGCAAAATTATTTCGCAGGGGTATATTGCTACACTTATTGAATAACTAACTGTGAAAAATAATAAGAGTGATCTTCATTGTCATAATCATACGAGTGATGTCACATCCACGACAATGGTCACTTTTACATTTGCAGTAGTAATGAGAGTTGAAAATAACCATTTTCCTCTAAAATTATGCTCTACCAAACATACAAAAAAGACATTGAAAAGTGTCAAAATAGATGTAAAGGGGTCAAACGATGGCTGATGAAACAACAACTCTTAATTGCTATCTACAATACAGAAACAGCAGGATACTGCACCCCCCCAAAAAAAAAAACCTCTGTAATATACTTTTAAAAATTAACCATTTGCCTTTGATATGTACCCATTCAAGCACGATTTATTAAATCATTCTCATCTTTGTACTGCCGTTAGTCAATACGCGCAGACGTACAATTGCCATTTTATTTTTGCTCATTTTTAGTTTTCGTTACAAAAGTTATCCCATATCCTGTTTTGTGTGTCTGTATAATGGTAATAGCAACTCATTAATGAAAACATCATTAACATAATGTATGAAAACATCTAAAAATCTGTAATACAGCTTTCATTTTATGAAATCATTAAACAAATGATTTTGATAATATACGACAGTTAAACCCCACACCGTCATACAATTTACCGTTTGGAAATAATAATCTAAAGATGCAGGCTACCACCTATCAGAATACAAAATAAATCAATTTATGGGTAAAATAAGGGCAAATGGGCAAAAAATAATCATAATGATAAGCGGAAGTAAAGGGAAAAAGTCGATCCCGATCAACACGATTAAGAAGCACGATTAGAAGAGATTTGCTGCGTTTGGATACGATCCTAGACGATCTGATGCGATGATCACGATCAAAAACTAATCGTGATAATCGTAGAAAATTTTTGAACCGTCCAAAATTTTCCCACGATTAACGCGATTGCCACGATTGACCTTAAGATCTGATACAATCTGATAAGACCATCACGCTTGCTGCACGATTAAGACCACGATTTCAATCGTGGCGCCAATCGTGATAATGGGAACCCCGCTTTAGTCAGCGCACGCGGCAAACTGTGGCGTGACACCCGAGCATTGCGATACGCTGCGAACTGTGATTATGTGGGCATTGGTTGGTGCGCAGTCTGTATATCTATTATCGCAATCAGAAAAGTATATTGCACCAAGGGAAAGAGTCGGTACCCAGACTAACCAGTTGACGACATTTTGCCAACCTTTCTGCGAGCAGTCGCCTGTTCATCATGACTTCATGTTTTTGTTGCTGTTGTTGATTTTGTTATTGCTCTTTTAAAAAAAATTGGTTGCTGGAAGTCGACGAAGATGCAGTCTCCTCGTATCTGTAGCCAAGACCTTACATTATGGAGAAAACATGGAAAAGAAACGCGTGACTTTTTTTTTTCTTTTCGGCGTGGTACTATCTATGACAAAAAAAAAGATTTTGTGATTCTGGGCTTCCATTTCTTGACACGATCCTCACCTTGGTCACATAAGTCTCCCACCCAGCCGTCTTGGCATCGGCAAATAAAACGGTTGACGCCATCCACACACACTCCTGTGACACAAGGGTTGCTGGCACACTCGTTCTCATCTGAAGAATCAAGACCGGAGTATTATGTTAGTTAGGAATATCAGAGGATAATTGCATGGCCGGATAAATCACACATTCTGAAATATTGTTCGTTATTGAACGAACAATGTCTTTGAACTGTCTAAATAAAGGATAATATACATGTTATTTTAGAATAACAATTTTCAGTTGAATTTATCCCCGGAACTTTTAGGGCACAACTTTGTGGTTTTAGGTGCTAAATCCTATACCAAAAACATGTTTTGTTTTTTAATAAAACCAGAATATTTGCACAAATTGATTTTAAAAGAGCTGTAACGTGCTCTCTTCATCCCCTCTTCCAACATGTTCGTATTCGATGAGAACATATCCAACTTTAGATTACCCAACTATGAAAGTTTATGCGCGATTTTGTTGAAACTTCCTTCGTTCTAGGTTGGTCCGATTTTACCCTTTGTATAAAGATCAGCGTAAACATGACCAGGAATTGCCCCTTAAGAAATGGTTATGTTGCAAATGAATTGTGTCGTCTTCTTATCACTTATTTTATAGTTCTTTCCATGATCATATTATTGTTCATGATGAAGATGTCTGAAAGTGAGAGATAGTTATGTAATCTCACTTGTTTCGCAAAGAGTCCCGTTCCAGCCTGCCTCGCAGATACACGTGAAGGCATCCTCTTCATCCTGACACTGTCCGTGGCGACACGGGTCGCTGACACACTCGTTCCTGTCTTTGAGGTTGACAATGCCAAAATGACGATAACGGGTGAAAAAAACAAGTGAAGCAAACTATCAAAAAAGAGCATAGAACATGAACACATACCAGACAACGTGGTATTTTACAGACGAAAAAAGAATCCAAAACAAAACAAAACTATATTATATCATATAAAGAAAAAATGAATAAAAAAAGAAAGGTATCAAATTATGATCACCACAATGTCAAATTTTCTGCTGAGGCATTCGTTTTGAAAAAGCGAAGTAAACTAGACAAGAGAGTTCCAACCAGCTTATTACGTTATGCAGTGTATCTGAAGATGCTCCGACTACGACGTATTTCTACAAGAGGTAAAAAACATTGTTTCTTAAATCTCTTGTCTTCTTCCACCCAACAACAACGTTATCATTGTAATTACTAAAAGAGATACCAGTACGCCAGTAGTAATCATTATTATCATAGTTATCTTAATTATCGTTGTAAATATCGGAATTATCATTTTGAGTTCGATATTTGCTATGATAATGATTAAAATCGATAATCACTTAGAATGGACAGTATAATCAATTATCAATTTTAGCATCAGACCCATTTTCACTGTTGTTCTTAGATTATCATGAGGCTCTCCCATTTGAAGAAGATTGAAAAAAGTTTGAGGAAAATCGGACAATCTATGAAAAAGCTATGAATTTTTAAAGTTTTGGTGTTAGAACCGCTGGATGAGGAGACTACTATATACAAGCTATGACGTATGTGAGGACAACAATGCACAATGAAAGATCACTTGACCAATCACTTTCGGAAAGCAGGGGGAATAATAATTGCTACCCTTGACATGTGTCAGTATCAAGTTGATAGAATGTGTGGTTTTCATGAAAATACATTTTTGTGTTTCTTTATGTTGCTTGTCCACACTTCTTCATGGCAACAAAATGTTTATGCATATCAATTAAGTAAATACGAACGACATTCACGTATTCGAAAAACAGAATATGTCTTCTTCGTTTTGATTTGCGTTTGCTTTTGTTTTTGTTTGCGCTCGTGTGCACCGATTGAGTATGTACTTGTCCTCTATGCACCTTCCCCCTTTAGCATTGATTAAAACAGGGAGGTGGTAAAATTAAGACATGGGGAGGGCTCGCTGCAAACTTTACACCCACCAATGTCACAATTCGTTCCCTCCCAACCGTCGTCACAGACGCAAGAGTAGCCATCCGTGAGATCGAAGCACTGGGAGTTGTTACCACAAGGGTTGCTAGAACATTCCAAGATATCTACGTGGAAAGAACAAACAACCCAACAAACAACCAAACAACCAACCAAACAAAAGCGCGTTTATTCATGTGATAGCGTAGTTACTCAAAAATTCAAAAGCTTTAAAATGATAGTGATTACCTCAGTGCAAATCTTATACCAGTGTCCTTTATATGCCTGTATATATAGGTATATCCAAAATATTTCCTCACACACCGGTGTGCAAATATGAACAAAGGGAGTGCATTTTTGGAAGGTTTCACCATTTCCATTTATTACAAAGTTCTCTTGCACTAAAATAGCAAATATCATCAATGAAATTAGAGATAAGAGAAACAATTATTTTGGTAAATAATGAACAATTTACTGTAAATACAGACAACATCAGAAAGCTTGTCATTATATCAATGTGTATTTCGAGGGTAACTTACATTGGGTATTTTTGTTATTTTTGCTATTTTATATGATGGCTCTGCATAGCTGTTTCTTATTGTCAAGGTTTTAAGACTCAGTTCCCATGAAGACCTCGGAAAATCCCAGAACATTATGTCGAGTAACTCTTTGTAGACTAAACGTTTTCCAAAAAAAAAAGAAAGAGGTAAATGCCATATTCAAAACGACTTTCAAAAACTGAAATGAAGAGATAATACAATAAGAGATAACGAAATGGAGTAAAGAGAGGGAGGATGGGAGAGAGAGAGATGGTTCAGGGGTAGGACGTGAGAGAAGGAGAGATGATTAGTTAAATGGTTTATCACCTGATAAGCAATGCGGACCAGTCCACCCGACATCGCAAAGGCATTCGTAGTTCTTGTACCCATCAACACATGTTCCATTGTTGCCACACGGGTTGCTCTGGCATGCATCGTAATCTTTACAGTGTAAGCACATATAAAATAATGTGAAAACAATTAAAAAAAAATAAATCCGGTGTACTCACGCATCGTATTGCTTTTGGCAATCACATTTTGCATCCCCTCAAAAGGCGGAGTGTTATTTTGTGGGGGAGGGAGGGAGTGGGGGCGATTATGAAGTTATTTAGTACATGATCATCACATTAGCATTAAAAGTTACTTGATTTGCTATTTGCAAAATAAAACCATTACGTCATGATACTAATGGCATTTTAGTAATCAGCATAATGAATCATGTTCCAGTAATTGCTATTTCCAATATAGTAATCATGTAGGGCCTACTGAATGATTTGATTATCATTATGAGGGCCCTGCAACAATTTGTAATTAACAATGATTTTCATTTCAAACTTTTCGGAGGTGTTTTATAGTAATGTGAAACAGAGTATTCAATTCAATTCAATTCAATTCAATTCAATTCAATTCAATTCAGTTCAATTCATTTCAATTCAATTCAATTCAAAGTGTATTTTCTTTTTTCGACAAACATAAATTATATGTTTCACTTCCTTTGATAACAGAGAATAAGGTAAACAGAACATTGTGTAGTGAAAAGACTGTACAATAATTGAGAACCTTATAGTAATTATACATTGCATAGTAAGAAAGAAACAGAAGTGGTCGAAATGAAGTACATGTATAACCTTGCATAAAGTGCGAAAAATGGAGAGACCCACTAAAAAGACAGAGCTTGTAGAATGTGGGCCCCTCTGGAAAAGAACATTCGATGGGAAGATTAATTGAAGCATCATAAATACAAAAAAAAAAAAAAGAAGAGGAAGAAGTCTGGAAGCCCACTGAAAATTAGATTCACAGATAAATACACTTACTTTCATAGACGCGAACAAACATGAAACAAGATTAGACAACAAAACAACTACTGAAGAAAAGGCTATACGGGACAAAACGGAATGGACAAGACTAACAAACAGTACAGATCCAACGATTCCCGAGATTTCAGCGGGTCGGGAGTATAAACATCACACAATTAGATCAACAGAAATTGAAAATTCTACTTATCTATGATTCACAAAGAATTGTCAACAGCAAGCAAGTGGTTTAAGCCAGCCATTGCTTCAATAAAACTCAGTTCAAAAGCTCTTCAGTTTCTTTTGTAATAGTGCTCCTTGTGGAAATCTAAACTGATCACGTTCCACGTCAGGCACTTATATTTAGTCATTGTTTCATAATAACTAGATTCAAGAAAGAATAGAGTCTTATAAAAGGTAGGAAAATGATGAACTTGTGAATTTTCACTTATTTCTGCAAAATTGTTCTCGTACAGTTGATATCAATGTGGAAATGAATTAGTTGGTGATGTCATCACCTCTCAATTTTCCATTGATCATATAAAAACAATGATGAAAATTCAGTGTCACTGTTATTCAAGTGTAAAACATTATGCTATATTCTATATTCTTATTTTGCCGTCTGTCCGGTGTTTTTTGATGGTTTTATCCTATTTCGGGGATGCTGAATCCTAATCAGCATTTAATGCAACTCTTGTGTGCTTGAGGGTTTTGAGATATTCAAGATGGCCGCCAAATTGGTCATCGAATCACATTCAAATATCATATCTAGTTCTAAATGGTAAAAAAAAAAAAAAAATAGAATAGAGTTTGATGTTTTAAACCTACATGTATTTCGAGGGAGCTGGAGTCGAATCTGGCTGATGCAACTTTTGCATTTTTTACAGGGTTTTGAGTTATTCAAAATGGTCGCCAAAATGGAAACAAAAAATAAAACTCCAACATGATTATTTTCTTCTCAGGGTTACTTCAAAATGGTGAAAGATTGACAACCCGAGTCTGGTTGATGCAACTCTTGTATCCTTGAAAGCGTAGATTATGTCTATTTGAGGAATTTGTCAAATTAGCCAAATTGGTATCCACAATGGCTGCCATGATGTTAATGTGCACCAAAATATCCAAATAATGCATGTCTCATAGGATGCTTTCACCCGTGCTGAAAAGGTTGTTATCGACATCCTCTATAGACCGATTCGGGTTCGTTGAGGGCAGCAGACAATTTGTGGCACTGGGCGCAGCCTATTTATATCTGTGGCGCAGCCTAGTCCACTGCCTGGACTGTTCTCTACGCACGAGCAGTGCGCGCTTCTCGGCTCACACACAGATCAGTCACACCAATAGCCGGGTTCACACGTACAAAATAGCGGGATGACGATCGCGATCCACATCTCGAGTTTTTTTTGCGAGCGTCCACACGTACCAAATTAGCGGGATAGCGATCGCGATCGGTATCCCGCTAATTTGGCGAGCGTCCACACGTACCGAATTATCCCGCTAATTGCCGATAGAGATAACAGCAAAGCCTGCTCAAACTGGGTCACACAGCGCCCTTCTTCTCTATCACTACCTGCGCGCACTTCCCTTTGTCCTTCGTAGAGGCGTCGCTGTTGTGATGTGCGCATTGCATGATGGGATATAAAAACTCGAGATTCTAATCCCGACCGTTCACACGTACCAGCGCGGGGCCAATTATCCCGCTAATTGACGAACCAGCGCAAGATTTCTTGGGATTAGCATCGCGATGCTTATCCCGCTAATTTTCGGGTTTTTTCTGTCCACACGTGCAAAAAACTCGGGATGACGATCGCGATGCAAATCTCGAGATTTGTATCCCGCTAATTGGTGTACGTGTGAACCCGGCTATTGACACAATACTATAAAGCACTAACCGTACGGACACGCACGCACGGACACCCATCGGGCGGACAAATCAGAGGGGATGCGCGATCGGTGGGGATCACGCGATTAGTGTGGTAGACATGTGATTTACGCTGGCGCACGATCGAATACGATAAAAAAACGGCCAGTATCTGGGCTAGGCGCAGCCATGAGCTCATTTTGAGGTGTATTAGCCGACCCCCCCCCCTCTCCCCCACCCCACGGGCAACATGTTTATCGCGCACTTGTAACAAAGGTTCGCGCACTAAGCAAGCATTCGCGCACTCAGTACGAGACGCCCATTGGCTAAAACAGCCATGCATCAGTTTTTCATTCCGTGCGCGTGAGAGGGGTGGGGAGAGAGGAGGGGGTCGGATGATACACCGCAGTAATGGCGCTGCCCCTGCCAAAAATATACATTGCGCTGCCCATGCCAAAAATATACATTGCGCGTCACGCACAGAATCGGTCTATAGACAGAGAGTACTTAAAGGAATCACATGGATATCTATAATAGGCATGGATACAACCATCTGTAATGACGTAATCAGAATATGCGACAAATTTGATAAGAATTATAAGAGAAATTCCTCAGAATACCAGACAAGCTTCGACACTTAATATATAGGACATACTATTCACTCCAGCCGAAATGGGTAACTTCACAACTTTCAAGCCATATTTGGTGGCCATAAAGCACGCCCCCTCTTTACGGAATTCCTGGCTCCGCCCCTGCATGGCATCTGTGACTTACCGGGTTTCATACATTGAAACATAGTGGTATTCTCTGGGAGGAAGCGGCTCATCAAGACAGCTAATTTTGACGTCTTGTCCACGGGAATCGGTTGGTATTGCACCATCTCTCCCGCCTCTTCGTCCCACTCCGATCCGCGGCACTCAAACGTCACAGAACAGGCACTAGCACTGCCGACAACTGGGGCTCCTAGCGCTTCAAACGAAGAAACTCGGATGATAATGTATACAGAGTACAGTGTTTTACTTGGTTTTACGGTCATACAGTCATGTATTGTTTCTCTCCTTTCTCTTTCTCTCTCAAACATTCACACAACACACAAATAAAGGCCTATGTGACACAGATGGGCGAGCTATAAATATAAACATTTTGTGAATGTTAGAGAAAATTTAACACTATATTCAATTCATTTTTATTTAGTGTCATACCTCTAAAAACGGGTTACATTGTACATGATATGAGCACAAAATGTTTGTACGTGGCAATACAGAAGCATTAAATAGCGATAACAGTAGTGAGCTGTACTGGGGTAATATTGATGTTTTCCCTAAATTCCACATTTATTATTTTTTTTTCTGAGTTAAGGATTTGGGGTAATAACAGTAGGGAAATACAATACTACTGCTTCTGTTATGATCACATTAAAGTTCTACATTCATGGGTGCGGAAAGCACATATAGGAGGCGGGGACGGGTTCAAGGGACATGGCTATTCCCACCTGCCTGACATTTTTTTTCTTTTGTTTACCAATTGCTTTTGAGTGTGTGTGTGTGTCTGTGTGTGTGTGTGTGTCCGTGTGTGTGTGTGTGTGTCTGCGTGTGTCTGTGTGTGTGTGTGTGAGTGTGTGTGTGTGTGTGTGTGTGTGAGTATGTGTGTGTGTGTGTGTGTGTGTGTGTGTGTAAAAAGAGCAGCAGCCCTTAACCTGAGCCCCTTCACCAGTCCTCCGGTTCCGCGGTCCTTTGTACAACCAGGCTGCAATCTGCTGCTATACAGGATCTCCATTGTTCTACAGCATATCCACTTTCGGCGCCATTATCATAAAAAAATGATATAGCAATTATGGCAATGTCGATTGCATTAATCATGAGATTTGCCCCGACGAGTACTTTTAGGGTAGTTTGATAGATATTTACCACATTAATCAATTGTTCGCGATGACGATATCATGGACGTTGTTTTGTTCTTTTTGATGTCGTTTTCCTTTTAGCCAGCGAAACGACAAAATTTGATTACTTTGTTTCCACTGTACCCTTGTCAAAGTGAGGAAACCTGCAATCACAAGTTCTTTGTCAATATCAATGCTGAATGATAAATTCCAGCTTCATGCCCCAGTGCTACCCAACAAAAGCAATATCTCATAAGTAAAACAAGACGCTCTCCGATTGAAGCCGATAACGCCCATTTGAGTAATTTCATAATTTTGTCATTTTGTACCTATTTCGCGGAGAGAAAAGTTTGTATGTCACACTCACCGACAGACGCAAGCAAGGAAACCAGGATTAGGCCTACTCTCTGTCTGAAGAGTCCTTCCATCTGGAGGATGAGTAATTGCAAACACGCAGATTAAAAAAAAAGAGTTGTTAAATATTCTCTTTTATAGCGCATTTTCAATAAACTAATCAATGCGTTTTACATCTAAATTCAGTCCCAATGACAAAGTCAAAAAGAATATAAGAACATCATGGCAGGGGCGTGGGGGTGAAATGTTTGGGGAAACCATATCATCCCCCCCCCCCCATGTGGGAGGGGCGATACCCGCTCCACCACCGTCACTCGGCAACCTCCACAGACTATACGTACATAATGAAGGCGCATAAACCGAACAAGAGGTTACAGCAGATTCAAAGATTCAGTCACTCACTGAATATCTATTTTCCTTACATTTTGGATTTATTTTTTTTTTATATACATTTTCCAAAATGTGTGCTCTAAATCGTTGGATTCTGATGCTAAGAATTCAAAAAGCTCCCTCGACTTATTGGTGATGAGCCCATCTTCTTCTTTGCGGGTACACCGTACTTCCATAGACTTGCAGCCCGTGTACCAGAGGCTGAACCTTATTTTCCCGTGACGTCCGCCTTATGTCTTTTTGATGGTGTTTGCTTATTTCGAAGGTGCTGAATCCGAATCTTGGTGATGCACCTCTTGCATCCTCGAGGGTTTTCAGATTTTCAAAATAGCCGACAAAGTCGGAAATTCCTATAATATTTCCTTATTTAGACTGAAGATTAAAACTAAAATAAAGTCTTACCTTATTTATAGGATGGCCAATCAGAATCTGGATGAAGCAAGGCTTTCATTCTTGACAGTAATATTAGGTATTGAAACAAACAGTAGTTAATGGAAATTCCCAAATATTTCCCTTTATCATGAATGGTGAAAATGTGGAAAAAATTGATGGTTTTATCTCATTTCTGGAGTGCTAAATCCGAATCTGGATGAAGCAACTCTTGCATCTCTTTCGTTTTTTGAGATGCCCAAATGGCCGCCAAAACTTGAAATTCTGTAATCTGAGTAATGATTTATAAAATTTTAAGATATTAGAAATAAGTAAATAGTTTTAACCTTTTAGGGGTTCTGAATCCGAATCACGTTGATGCAACTCTTGCATCATTGAGGTTTTTGAGATATTCAAGATTGCCGCCAAAGTGGACATCAAAGATTTTGAATATCTCAAAACTCTCAAGGATTCGATAGTTTGTTCATTTCCATCAGGGAAGATGGCTGAAGATGACTGAAGATGGCATATTCAGCTGTGTTAAGCTGATCTTCCATGGAGTCCAGTTGGATGTGAGGCTTGACCACTTCACCGGGTTAAACACCCTGCTCTTTGAGATGATGAATGAAGCGGGATCTTTTACGTACATGAGTTGTGACTCTCTCATACACGGGACCTCCATTTTATGTCCTATCCGAATGGCAGAGTGTTTTGCCTCTTGCTAGAGGGGACGGTATGATCACACACAACATTGCTCAGTCCAGACTCGGGTTCGAACCCGGGTCCTTAGGATCGTGAGGCAGACGCGCTACTGATAGAGTCAACTCACCAATATCTAACTTTAATTATCTAAAAGGAAATTCAATTCAATGCAGTTTTAATATCAATTTATTTTGATGTTTCTCGGTGAAAATGCATCAAATGAAACTTGAAATACTTGAATTCGAATTTCAATTTTTGGCTCCAATCTTCGATATCTCAAAAATCTAGATGATATAAGAGTTGCATCAACCAGATTCGTATTCAGCACCCTCGAAATAGGCTAAACCCATCAATAAGTAGTTTATTTACAATATTTACAATTTATACAGAAATATCAAAGCTTCATTTCTGGCCACCATTTCGGGTAGCTCAAAACTCTCAGGGATACAAAAGTTGTCATATCTATATTTGGATTCACCGCCCTCGAAATAGGTTTAAACCATCAAATTTTTCTAACTTTAATCATCTGAAAGGAAATTCAATTCAATGCAGTTTTAATATCAATTTATTTTGATATTTCTCGGTGAAAATGCATCAAATATAACAAAATGAAATAATACATAATATGAGGCTAGGAGGCATAATAGAATATTACAAACATATAGAACAAAGTGGTGAATCTATGAAGTAGGAATCGGGAAATTAATGTGATCGTGCATCACAAAACCAACAAAAAGTCGCACACGTACACTGATTTTATGTCAGGACTCAAATAGGTGAGATGGGTCAACCTAGTCTATCTTGAGTTGGTTTTTTTTTTTTATATTTCCTGAAAGATCATGTTCAAGTTTTGGATCATAAAGCAAATGGGAAATTGTGTTTTAGCAGTTTTTGTAGAATCGTGTGATTAGGTGTGTCTAGATTGTTAGAGTTTCCTTTTCATTCTAAAGAACCCTTTACACAATCTTCACTTTCAATAAATTTTGAAGAGGTGATGCTACTGCTTTGATAGTTGGTAGTAGTCATGGATAGCATGATCAATTACAGGATAATGTAATAACCCTTTCATCGTTTATGCTGCGGAGTGTCACATCCTGTTTTGTTTTTTTGTCCCATTCATCGCAAAGCTAGCACGGCTTGGTAAGAAAAGTGGTTGAATAGACCTTAAACTTTAGAGCCTCTTTTCTTAGTTAATTGTTAACTTCCACACTTTGTGTTTTCTTTTCAATATTTAGATGGGTTAGGAGAGTCAATTCAATTCAATTCAATTTAAAATTATTTTATTTCCATATGAAGTAATACAAAGTAATATACATAACGCTTACATGAGTACAGAACATCAAAAGGAACTTTCAATCACGTGATTTTTAAACAAAACATGAATACAAGTATCATAATGATATTAACGCTGGTTTGGATAAATTAAAGGGAAGATAAACCCCAAGAGCAATGTGGATTGAGTGAAAGCAGCAACATTAGTAGAACACATCAGTGAAAGTTTGAGGAAAATCGGACAATCGATGCAAAAGTTATGAATTTTTAAAGTTTTGGTGTTGGAACCGCTGGATGAGGAGTCTACTAGAGGATATGACGTATGAGTGGACAACAATACAAAGAAAATATAAAGGAAATTCAACAAAAATTCACTTTTCTAATATAGAATCATGAAAGAGCAATGGACCAACCTCTTTCAGAAAGCAGGGGGAATAATTGCTACCCTTAACATATGTCAATATCAAGTTGATGGAATTTGTAATTTTCATGAAAAATGGATTTTTGTAGAATTTTCTTTATATTTTCTTGGTATTGTTGTCCACTCATACGTCATAACCTCTAGTAGTCTCCTCATCCAGCGGTTCCAACACCAAAACTTTAAAAATTCATAACTTTTGCATCGATTGTCCGATTTTCTTCAAACTTTCACTGATGTGTTCTACTAATGTTGCTGCTTTCACGCAATCCACATTGCTCTTGGGGTTTATCTTCCCTTTAACAAGTAAGCAATGCAATCTCAATTTATAACTTTATATGGAAAACAGGAATTCACAAGAAAAACACAGCTTGTAAAATTTGTAAATTACTCTAGAAGGTGGGGGCATCTCAAGATCCGTCAAGGACTCCATGTATAAGATTTTGATATCCTGATGTCAGACGAAATAATCAGAAAAAAAAAAGACTATGACAAGGACAAGAACAAAAATGTGGACTGGATAGACAGAAAATAAAACTAAAGATAGGCATGACAACAAAAGGGAGGGAAACAAAACAAGCCAATGTCCATTTGAATTGAGTTATACATCATCTTGAAGCTTAAAGTATGCTCTTTTATGGAATCTGTCCTCACCTCAGACACTGTAAAAATCCATGTCTGGCGATTTTTTTTTTTTCACAAATGCTACAGAAATGATGAAATCTACTTAAAAGCATGATTGTTGATCGTTTATGCCAATATCAAATCGAGTGTAAAGATTAAGATGAGGAAAATGTGTACAACAATTAACCAAAACATATAAAGCCGATGAACGGTTGTTATCATAACAATATTAACGGTATAATAATGATGAAACAGTTTAGACAATCAGAAAACAGGCAATATTGTGTCCTCTGAAGAGATGGGGAAATACTGAGAAGAGGAAACATGCACAAGTAAATTTGGAAAATTTGTTGGCTAAAATCGCCCTGAAGTCTTTTCAGACAGTGGGCAGGAAGAACCTGTAGCAGAAACTGAGAGCGCAAACAGCAAACGGTTCAATTCTGATTAACATGACAACAATCGTTCAGTACAGCTGCGGCACAGTCCTGAACAAGACAGAAAAGAATTTGAATAAGCTTGCGTAATGTAGTTATTCAGTATATAGTGTCTTCATTTGCATTTAAAGGATGACATGGCAACCTGCGAGTTCTGCGGGGAGAGCGTTCGAATATTACGGCCCTGCATACGTCATAATTGTATTCTTCGCAAAAATTGTTCAAGTATAAGTGAAAGTGATAAGCGTCTCTTCGGCTGGTGAACAGAGTAGTTTCTTTTGAAAATGTGAAGAAAAATATCAGGAAGGTCACTGGTGGAAAATTTTTACATGTAAACGCCTAGATTGTAATCAAACAAACCCAACAATTTCAAGATTTTATTCTGAGAAAAAAAAAAACACATTTTGTATGAGATAGATATGCGGCGATATTAACTATTCTGATAGCGCGCTTTTATAAGAAGGAAAAGCGAATTAAGCAAAACTTTGGGCAAGTTACCCCATGCATGCTATAATATTCCACAATGAGGTATCATGGGGTAATCATTGTTGAATAAATAATTGTAATATATGGGGGAGGGGGATAATCGTTCAGCTTGTTAAGAATTCCTATGTTTCTGGACGAAATTTTGCTTAGATAGTTAATGTGCCTTAAACATGTTAAAGATTAACATGAGGAGAACGGGTACAACTAATATACTGGCTTTGAATTTTTGGCGACCATATTGAAGAGTTGCATCATCCATATTCGGATTCAGCACCCTTGAGAAACGGTAAAACTTGGTATCTTGTTCAATTTTTTTACCATTTATAAGGAAAAAATATAAGAATTCCAGATTTTTGTGCCAATTTTTGTGGCCATTTTGAATACAGTCAAACCTGCCTTAGCGGCCACCTGTCTATGGCAGCCGCCTACCGCATGCGGCCACTGAAAATCTCCCCTACCCAGAAAAATCCTGTTAAAGACCCTTTGTATAGCGGCCACCTGTCTAACGCGGCCAGCGGCCACAAATTTTGTTTCCCGCGGTAGATTCTAACCTGTCAATATTGCGGCAACAAGCCCGACGGAGCCGTAGCCGAGCCGATAATTCAGCGTGTTTTTCTGCTTTGTAGTCGCGCCAGTCGTTCGTGGACAACGTTCTGTGACGGCCACCTCTGCACACATTACCCAATTAGACATAATAATGTACATTGTACTAGTGTATTAACTTCACGAATGCATACCATACACATGCTACTGTGCAACAACTTGATAAACATCGGCATTGTTCAATGCATGAAACGCGAGTGTGCATATAGGTATACACATACATGTACAATGTAAGTACTTTAGATGTATACAAAGACGATACATGTACACGTAGGCAATGCACAAAAGTCAGATAACCTGTCTATAGCGGCCATCTGTGTATGATATAATGATCACTTTTTCGTCTCCCTTGGGTGGCCGCTATAGACAGGTTTGACTGTATCTCAAAACCCTCAAGGCTGCGGGAATCACAACATTCAGATTCGGATTCAGCACTCTCAAAATAGGGTAAACCCATCAATATGTTATTAATTCTCAATTTTTGCAATTTATATGGAAGTATATAATATTATTAAAATTTTGCGACCGTATTGGATATCCCCAAACCCCACTGGATACAAAAGTTATCATATCCATAATATGTGGATTCATCACCCTCGAAATAGCTCTAAACCATCAAATCTTTACACTTTTTAATCATCTATATAAAAGGAAATGTAATGGAATTTGAATTTTTGGCTCTCATTTTGAATATCTCCAAACCCTTAAGGATGCAGGAGTTGCATCATCAAGATTCGGATTCAGCATCCTCGAAATAGGAGGGGGAGACAATGAAAAAAAAAAAAAAACATCGGGAGAACAGTAAAGCAAGGGTATTCCCAAAATCTGATTTTGGCAAAGTTTACTGTCAGTATAACCTTGGGGATTGAAACTTTTTTCCAGATGATTCTAGATATGCAAATATCCCTTATGTGAAGAGTCGAGAAGCCGCCTGACCACTCATGCACCCCAGTCCACCTCCTTAGACTTGTATACGGTCCATGATTTTTGCATTGAAGATTCCCAAATATTCCGCCAGAACACTCAACAGCTCGCTTAGAATTCAACTCTAAAAACGTGAGAGCTCCCCCATGTGGGAGAGGGATAGCTCCTTTCCATAGACATAGAACATGTGGGGATTTAAAAGTATTGTAGCAGATAACCATTGATATTTTTCAGTCCCCATATTGTAAGCCTACTAGTTAGTATAAAAAGTCTATGGAATTGGAATGAGCGGGGATGGGGTGTGGTGGGAGAGGGAGCTTTTGCATTTTTTGAATTGAAAGTTAGTTGCAATTAATTCAAGTGCACACTATCAGTGGAATATTTGGAAAATTGTCAATCCTCCAAGTTATCGTAAATGAGGTAATGTTTAATGTACTTCAATATTAATCCATGCTACATATTCATGTATATGTAAAACACACACACACACACACACACACACACACACACACACACACAGTTATTGGACGTCTCGATTTCATGCGATAAATAACTTTCATCTATGACCTGTCAGAATGGGAAAATACCCTCGACAAGTCGAAAAAAAAAAAAATAGCGACAAACTTACTCTTGATCTGCCCTTGCAGGTAGCGTTCCTGCTAGATGACATGCCGGAATCGTTGCAGATGAAGAAATTGATGACAGTCAGAGACTTTATATTTCAACCACTTCTTGATCGTAGGCGTTATACAATACTTAATCTAAATCAGGAATATGCCAATGAAACGATCTCTTCACAAGGGCCCGTGTTCGAATTTGCTGAATTTATGCTTCTCCAGCTTACTGTCTAGATGCAAAAATTGAAGACATCATACATAGGCGGTTTCACACACTTCCAGTCACTTGTGTGAGCTAGTTTCGTTTCACAAGTCGATGAAAAGTCGGTTGAATGAAATGATTGTTTTTCTGGTTATTGTATGGTTGCGCTTTCCCTCGTCTGCTGACGTTCTCAGAGGGCTCGTTGATATCTGACTGGAGTGAAGTTTTCCCGGTGGTACACATTCTGTATTTTCCATTCACATAAGCTAATAAGGTGTGTATGTGTAAACTATGCAATGTGTGTGTGTGTGTGTGTGTGTGTGTGTGTGTGTGTGTGTGTGTGTGTGAATGCTCGCGCGCATATTTGTGCGTGCATGTTTTTGCGTAGTCTCTGTGCGTGTGTGTGGTGGTTTTTTTTTTCTTATAATGTTGGCGTGTAAAATGTCCGGATCAGGCCTACACTGGCGCACGATCCTGCCTTTTCGGGTTTTGACAGCTTTTTAACATGGGCTCCCCGACGCTTCGAGAATAGACTATTCTAAATTAGGAGTCGTAGTGATTCATGAAATTTTTCGTTTCATTTCATCCAACTCATAATGGGATATTGACAGACATGCAAAAAGAAAAAAAAATGCTATGTATATGGATCCGATGTGCCTGAAAATGGACATTGACAGGGAATGCGGGCTTTCCTTATTTTGATTCAGCAATTTAGAAACTGGTGGTTCAATGTAAAACACTCTTTCTTGCAGCAAATTTGGAGTTTACTTTTGATTATAGTTTAAAGAACTCATAAAAAACGTACAAAATATGTCAAAAAATACTGTAGAATGACTTATTGACTGGAGGACAAAGTAATAATTTGTTGTAGTGAAAATTTCCCAGACTACCAATCAAAATCTGGGCATTAACCCCCTCCATATTATTTCAGTGATCTTCATTTCTGTCATTTTGATTGGTCATAGATTATCTACATAGATTGGAAGTCTTTGCTGTTGCTGGAAAGGCCACATTAGCAAAAGGTCGTAACCAATATCATTACGCCGAACAGACATTGTTTCACACTTGCTATCCTGACGCTTCACCGAATGTCAAAGCATGATAATTTTCTTTGATTTTTTTTTTCCAAATCACATATAACAAGAGAGTAACATACATTTAGAAAATAACATTACATGATGCATAAACGTAGAATACTGTCTTAAAAATTAATTCAAAATGCATGCATACATTATGAAGATGTCAGTATTCAACGTATAAGACATACAGTATAATATCACCAATAAAAAAAATACAGCAGGAAATTTTGAAAATAATAATTGTAGATTAACTAAATGATGACTGATTATTCATTCAGAATATGTAGTGACTTTATAATAAACCAATATTGATTTCTATAACACTTTTATACAATTTGACAAAACTTTCGTTAAAGTAATTTATAAGAAATATGAAAATTACAGAGTTTAGGGACATTTGTAGGCAAGTCAGATTGCTTTCTTGAAAATCTGCATCCATATCTTCATAAATGCAACTGATTTTACTTTCTGATCAGATCAAAGTGGTAGTAATTTTTCAGGACTCTCGACTTCTTTTTGTTATCCAATAGTCCACCTTCTCTTCGACACACGGTACCTCCTTCCTTCCTCTTTTTATATTTCTTTACATCCAAATGGTCCTTTTCAGGACGTCCTCATCTATTTACTTTTTTCATTTGTTCAGGGACTTACTTTGCAGTTCTTATCTCCTCCTCTCAGGATCACACTTTTACTAATTTTTTTCTCCCATTCTACTTCTTCCACAGGAGCTATTTTCTGGATTCACTCAACCCCCTCACTTTTCAAAGTTTTGATTTCATGTTCCATATAGTTTACATCACTTTATACAAACTTCATTCTCTCTCACCACTTTCGCTACTAAAGATGATTAAGAATTTCACACCTTCTGACCTTCTTTACTTCTCTTTGTTATCTCCATGATATTTCAACTATCTCCTTCTCCTTCCTTTCTGGTTCATCTCTCTCCTCCCACCTACTTACGAACCCTTTTATTGTTTCTCACTCTTGCCTGCAGTGTCGGGGTGGTCGTTAACGATCGCCCCGACACTGAACAGGCATGCTAACCTGGAAACATTGAACTGCACATTACTTGAATATGAGACCATTCTGAAACAAATAGTTTTCACACAACAATAGATATAGGCCTACTGTATAACGTACTCTTAAATGAATCCCACAAGGATTGGAACAACCATCGCCAGAATTCCCACTGATTCCCACTGATCAGTTACTAGCCATCCCCTTCAAGACCGTTTTACTTTATTTTTGTTTTATCACCTCCTCAAAGGGAAGAGGTAAAAATGTTTTCTTCGGTTTTTTTTTTTTTTTTTTTGGTTTGTTTGTTTGTTTGTTTCTCCTTGTGCAAAATAACTAAATAATTGTGAACGGATTTGGATGAAACTTACAGGAATGGTTGAGAATGACACAAGTAACAGATTATTAAACTTTGGTAGCGATCCAGCTATTTTGTGGATTTTATGAAAGTTTTTGATATTTTTGGCAAGTATATAGGGTCAATGAACTTGGGAGTTCAAGCTGCGCATTCTTTAGTTTTACAGCTCTCGTTTCTGCTATGGCAAGGTGTACGTGCCGCGAAGCTGCAAGTTTGTGATGTATAAAAAGGCTTTTTTTTTCAAATTGGAAAATCGGGCGACTTTCAATAGGCATACGTATGGGTGGAAATCACTGATCTCTTTATATATATGGAAGAACAAGATCAGTGGTTGACACGAAGGTCTGCGCTCTCAGAGTGCTTTTCTAGTTGGATTATTCAATGCACACATCAGAACAATGCACTGTGGATGAGGTAAGGGCACTTATTACGGAAAGTATAGTATTGATGTTCAATTTTTGATGGTGATGCTGGAGGGGCAACAATGAATGAGGTATATGAACACACCCATTATCGTTATAATGCTGTCAGTATTAGTGCGGCACTTTGGTAACATTCAAGGTGATTGTTGCACAGGAGCCTCACTGATGCTAAATGACACATGTTTTAAAAGATTACAAGGACACCACAGACATGGAATAGTTGTTGCTTTCAGAGTACATGTGTTTCTGTACCCGGGTTTAATGATCGAATGGTCTTTTAACATTATATATATATATATATATATATATATATATATATATATATATATATATATATATAATATATATTTGTTATCTCATACTCATGTACTCATGCAGCCTGTCTCTCTGGGCGAATGTCTGTACTCTCATTTTTGCCAGTGTCCTTTTACTCATGGTGAACTATACAAATCAAAAGACCTGATTTATTTGTAGAAAATAGTGGTCTTGGCTACTTTGTTGTAAAAGAATAAATACCTTTATGACAGTGCTTCTAGAATGATAATGATCTTACTAAAATTAAATGGGAAAGAAAGCAGGTAAAATCACTATTATTTCAAGGGATTATCATTTCACGGGGTCATCCCACGAGACAAACATACTCAAGAGTCATACACTCCACGAGACCGACATAAAAAAATAGTTCCATGAGTCACACAGCCCGTAAGGTATTAGGCTCACGAGTCATACAACCCATGAGTTCGACACTACGCACAAAAGGCCCACGAGACCGACACTTTACAAAGAAAGCCCACGAGACCGACACTACACAATAGGCTCACGAGACCGACAGTACGCAAAAGAGGCTTACGAGACTGACACTAATAGGCAAAGAAGGCTCACGATCCGAGACCGACACTAGGCAAACAAAAGCTCTCGAGACCGACACTAGGCAAAGAAGGCTCACGAGACACACACTAGACCGACAGGATGAACAGCGCCATCTACAGTACATGTCAATTATGTAAACATGGTGTTCCATGAAGGGGAAAACTACATACTTTAGGGCTCACACCTGTAAATAAAATGGACTGTCCCAGACCCCTTCACAAATTCGTACCAAAGATACCAAAATAAATGAAGAAAAAAATTAATTAAAAATCAATGATGAAGTTTGGCAAAAAACTGAATAGCTGTAGATATTGAGTATGAATTCCTCTACAAACTGCATTTTGTTTGAAAGATGAAAGCTTTTCTGATGGAATTTAAGGGGACTATATTTCATTGGGTACGTGTACGGAAAATAGGTGATTTTTTGAGTGACAAGAACTCGTAGTCTGGCTTTGCGGACCCCTGGACAGAATTAGAGCAGAACAACCCACCCTGGAAATCTGATGGATGAAAGGTAATATCTCACTTATTCAGGTTAGTGAAGATGAAACACCTCATTTCTCCCAGCTATTTTACAGAATTTTTTGAAATTTGAATTTTAACACACGTCTCTATGGGGAATTATTTACCCGTGTGAGCCCTATAGAGAATGCATGCAATACATGCAAGTCTATGGGAAGTATTCATCCCATACAAGCTCTGCTGGTTTATGTTGATCTTGTATTGTGTCAGATCTCTCTTCCTCCCTCCCCTTTCTCCTCCCTACTCCCCCCCCCTCCCTCTACCTCTCTCCTCTACTCCCCCCCCCCAACTCTATCTTGCTACAATTTCTTTTCTTGATATTATGTTCTTGTGGTACTAGATCTTAGTAAATAGCAGTCATCAGTATCACACAACTTTGAATGACTTCTTGTATTGTGAATCTTGTATTGTGTCAGATCTCTTCCTCCCTCCCCCTTCTGCTCCCTACCCCCTGTCTCTCTCTACCTCTCTCCTCTACTCCCCCCCCCACTCTCCCTTGCTACAATTTCTTTTCTTAATATTATGTTCTTGTGGTATTAGATCTTATTAAATAGCAGTCATCAGTATCAAACAACTTTGAATGACTGTGTTATTCTTGTATTGTGTATCTTGTATTGTGTCAGATCTCTTCCTCCCTCCCCTTCCCCTCCCTACCCCCTCTCTCTACCTCTCTCCTCTACTCCCCCCTCCCCAACTCTGCCTTGCTACTATTTCTTTTCTTAATATTATGCTCTTGTCACTAGATCTGTAGCAGTCAGTCATCAGTATCACACAACTTTGAATGACTGTGTTATTTTAATGTATTTCTTTGTTTTGGCTACCACTGAAACAGCTCAAAATACATAAAGTTAGTCAGTTTGACAAAACAAAGTCTTATCAAGTACTTTGTAGGCTATAAGGTGATGATGACACCCCCACAATCAAGGATAACTGCCTGGATCTATGTATTCATCTTATGAAGAACTGATCAAAACTGCAAGATTTATTAAAAAAAAACCACCTAAAGGGCATGATTTTCTAAAAGTGTCCCTTTGAGAAGCTTTATAATCCTTGAAAGTGTAATTTCTCATATGATATAGGGGCAAATATCATAAAAAACACATTTATGATGTTTAAAAGTCAAATAAGAAATATGACCTCCACTATAATAGCGGCCTCACGGTGCAATTTCGTCTCACTATCGAGCGAGAGATTGTAACTAATTGAACAGCGCCATCTACAATCAATCAACGACATCAAGTATATATTTCTTTTAGGGGGCAGTTCTGTTCTTTCTCGCTTTACTAGTTCAGTAGGCCTTATTAGATACCATATCCACCTGCTTATATTACCCACCTGCTTAGAGTTCAATTTGTAATTTTCTCTGTAACTACATTGTATAATGTATGGCATCCAACGGATTAACATGTCATTATATTGCAGCCATTCATCTCGATTTGTGGCTTGTGTTTATAAAATAAATCTCCTCAAAACGGTACATTTTTTTTTCATGAAATAGAATAGCTGTTTAATTCATGGATGCATCTTCTTTTTCCGAATCCTTAACGCTACCTTGATATATTATAGACGATTACATTATTTTCTATGAATTTATGCTATTTCAACACCTTTCCAGATGACTACTCCCCCTTCATATCATGTAAAGCTGGTGTGCACTGCAACATTGACCATTTTGTGAAATATTTTCTTGTAAACTTCATTTAACACCTGGGTATTTTTCAAGTTGGTTTATCTGAGTGACCACATCATTATTTTATGTTATTGTTTAGTAGGTGTGTACCGGACCTGCGTGTGTTTTGAGGAAAGGGAAACGAGGGTGTTTTGCCATTTTTGAAATTAAAGGGGTTGGCTAGTAACTGATCAGTGGGAATCAATGGGAATTCTGAGGGACGATTGTTCCAATTCTTGTGGGATTCCTTTAAGAGTACATTATATATCTATTGTTGTGTGAAAATTAATTGCTTCAGAATTGTCTCATATTCAAGTAATGTGCAGTTTAATGTTTCCAGGTTAGCATGTCTGTACAGTGACGGGGCGATCGTTAACGATTATAATTAAGTATGTAAAATGCAACGTCCTCTAGAGGCTGCATTAGACCGACTTACTTGCCAGCCCTTTCCGCTGATCTCTACATTCCAGAGAGATCAGTGAGGCCTATCTCAATTGAAAAAAAAAAATGTTGCCATGACTGCCACGACTAGTGCGACTCAGAAGGTGAAAGAGGGAGAGAGAGAGAGACAGACAGACAGAGAGAGAGAGAGAGAGAGGGGGGGGGGGGGGGGAGAAAAAAAATGGTTTTCACAAAGAAGGCGACTCTACTAGATGACGTCCAAGATGTGTCCGAACAAAATGACAACCTGTTCGCCTGGAAGCCGCGACAAAGTCTCCGTGAGGTCTTTGGTAGGCCGCCAGTGGGTCTTTTGCGGAGACGTCTCGGAGACCTCGCGAACAAAGTTAATGACTTATAGTCCTCGTGGCTTGGACAAAACGAAGGAGAAGTCCTTACACCAGCTCTGAGACCAGGGGCCCGTTTCATAAAACGTGTCATCAGTGACAAGTTGTCATAGATGTGACAAGCTACTGAAATCCTTGCATCTGACTGGCTGGGGGAGAGCAAATTTGTCATAGAAATGTGGCAGTTGTCACTGATAACAAGTTTTATGAAACGGGCCCCAGATGGAAACGGACAAAAAAAAAAAAATGATGATTCTCTGACAAAACTCGAACATATTCGATTCTCTCGCGACTACCCCAAAGACGATGACAATCCCCATGGCACGTCACGAATATGCTTGTCACGAATACGTTACCAGGACGGCACGGAGACATCGCGGAGACGTCGCGGGGATCGCGGGGACGTCAGCCGCAACCACTCCACGACAAACAAGCAAATACAAATATTTTTCTCTTGAGTAACACGTCTCCAGTCCATCGTTCGAGATCTCATTATTTAAAAACGCGCGCTCAGTTCCGAGGTTTATTGATGTGGCTGCAGAGCTTGAATAAATAGTAAATTAGCAAGGACTTCTTGTGTCTGTCTGATTAGCTATAACTGAAGGTGAGTCACGATTACGTAACCGATTGCTATTTCCATGAAATTACTTCTGTACAAAGACGACAAGGTCATTAAAATATGGAACGAATCTCTCATCAGTAATACCGTGTCTTATTCTAGACCACTGTGAATACGCCAGATTTGACAGCTCGTATTATTGGTGTCTAATCACCTTGCTTATGATGTAATTACCGTAATTATCTCCATTTGATACTCTTATACAGGTAATGTCTCTATCAATTATTGAGATTCTCAGCCATAATCAAGAAGCAGTGTTGAATGGAGCCAGTCTGTGGAAAGTAAGAAAGAAGTTTATTCATATCGCACACACACTACATTGTACTATATTTTTGATAATAATATGCCTCTGTATTATATAAGTGCCTACTTTAAAAGAATGAAATGGTAAATCAAAATTTCAGTGTGGTTAATCCTCCAACCTTTTTGTTAACTATTAAATCTAACACTCAAAACGTTGAATTGCCATTGCCATGCTCTCACCGGCCACGGCAGTCACGTTTCAGGCCACCGTGAATAAAACGGCATGGACGTAAGACAACGGGGGCGAGGGGGGGGGGGGAGGCAAACGGGACAGGTCGTGATTGCCGTGGATGCAGTGTCAGATCTCTAAACTGTCAAAATAATTGCCACTGCTGTCCCGGATTTAATGAGAAACATTGTACACAATCTAATATGCTGTAATAACACGGTTTAAATGTAACAAAAACGTGACAGTATACGTAATAGGTCTTATCAAAACTTGGAGGCGGTATGTATATTAGATGCGACGGAATACTGTGTAGTCTAGCCTATAACCGGACGCCGTAAGAACTGCATCTGATAGCTACATGTTCACCCGAACGAGGATTGGAACGAAGAAGACTGAGGATGGGCAGCTAATATTTCCGGTGCCACTTCCGGGTTTCATTTCATTTGTTTTCTTTTTATTTCTTTTGTTTTTAACGATAAATAAAGGGGGTGCGCCCCTTGCGCCCCCCCCCCCCCTCTGGATCCGACACTGAACACCAACCGGCATTGTGTGACATCTACTGTCTTCATATGGATTTTTCATTATGTTCGTTTATTTGAATAACTATACGTTTTAACAAAGATTGTTAAAGGGTGTGTACAGATCTGGTTGAGATGAGGATTTAGCTTTTAATGTTTTGCGAGATATTCAGAAACCACTCTATGAGGTGTCAAAGGGCATGCAATTCTAAGGGGTATCAAAAGTTTATTTGATGAAAATCGGTTTTGAAATGGCTGAGATATCCAAAAACAAGGTGAAACAAAGAGATCCTAATAAAAGGCGTGGCCTGTCGCCTTTTATTATTATCACTTTTTTTTTGGATATCTCGGCCATTTGAAAACCAATTTTCATCAAATAAACGTTGAATCCTTCTTAAAATTACATGCTCTTTCATATTTCATAAGAGGTTTCTCATTATCTCACTTAGGAATGTTCAAAACATGAATTCCCACCTCAACCAGTACTGTACAGTCCCTTTAAATTGATTGATATATTACAGACCACTGTGTAAACACTGACGTAAAACACCCCGTCTTATTTGTTTGGAAGTGAATGATTTCATAAACAAATTGTTGGTAGGGCAAATTGACAAAATCGAGCTTAGATCGTTATGTGTACACATGAACTCAAAAATGCAAATATTCACCTGCCATCTTAAGTTTTAGTTATAATATCCACACTCGTACAATGGCCCTTACCTCATTTGAGATTAGTGAATAATGCTGTCACGCTTTCATGATTATAAGTCAACTTGCATTTTCAAGACAAACATCGCCATGCATATTTGTATTACATTCATCGTACGCGGACATAGACTTAAACGATTGTAAATTTATATAAAGAGAGGGAGAGAGAGGAGAAAGATTTCATGTGTATGTGTCATGTATGTAAATGGGAAACTGAATGATTGCATGAACAAATAGACACACATCCACACGTTTAAAAACCCACGCTTACATACACACGCATTATGTTCAGGCACATTAAAGGTCACATATGTTTTTGTATATTATGAAAATCAAACTTGATCATGTTGATACACGATGTATGTATTTTTTTATGTTTTTCCTCAAGATTCTTAAACCTTGCAGTAAGAAGTATCACACAGTGGAAAATATCACAATTATTTGATATCACAACATTATGCACACGCACTAGCATAAATACTTGTATGTGTATGTATCATGTGTGTGACTGTGTCCTTTATTATTTGCCCGCTATCATATGCATCATCATTTGACACTATGTTTAAAAACTGTGCTCTTTTATTATTATGTGCAAATCTGGGACTATCAACCAAGTTACGTAAATAAACGCAAAGAAGGGGAATTTGACCAGAAATGAATATAACTTAAAGTGGTAAAATTGAGCAAAGAAAGGGATTCCATCAGGAATTCCGATGTATTTCCACTTACTTTGCTCAACGTATAATCACAACGAGCTTATGATAAAGAAAGACCAACAAAGTAATCACGAGAGGAGATGACGATTAAACCTTACGCCACAGTAAGGTCAAGGGCACGGCGAGCAGAATGCCTTTATCATTAAAGAGATTTTATAGGCTTTTTACGTCACTTGACATTCCATATGGATTCTCCTACAATATAGTACATGTATGTCATGGTTATGCGTGACTATAATGGGCTGTGAAAAAAAAAATGGTTTTATGCAAGCAACATTCATTCCAACTGACCACGGTAGATGTATATTGATAGGGAAAGTAATACAATTTACAGGAGCTTTGTCAAATACCAAGACGGTGCACTATAAAGCGATTCTATAGGGCAGTTGCAATTTAGTAAATACCCCGGACCCTTCCCCTGACCCTATTACCCTTATCCTAACGAGTACCCTAACCCAAACTCTTACCCTAAAGCTAACCCTAGCCCTAATCTTTACTCTAACTTTATCACTAACCAGCATTCAGTGGGGGGGGGGGGGGGTAATTGAACTGATGCTATACTAAGCGTATACAAAGGGGTAAGGACGGGAGGGGGGTTCTATGTCAGACCCTGGACAATGGAAAAAATGTTAAGACAACCCCATACTAAGCTACCTCCTGGTAAATGCTATGGCAAGGACACACAACTAGCTAGAATTTGGTTTAAAAAGAGAAAGGATTAACTTTGGTCCAGTGCTCATGAGTGTAGTCCTACGTGATTGTTCCTTTACAAAGTCTTTAAAGTCCTTGGAATTTCGTAAGGCGCAGGTTATTAAGGCACACACACAAAAAAGGAGTGATTGTGTATGAAGTTACCTATCGTGTTAAGCCGTTGTGTATAATGTAGAAGAGAAAATTTTTCTTTCAACAGCTTGAAGACTGAGCTCTATTCAACAGTGAATAATCCTTCATATTTAAGCACTTCTCCATTTGTCCTCGGTAAGTAAAAATAGTTTTGCCTGAGACGAGGACTAAGCCGGTAACTTTTTGCGCGATACTAAGACACCACTTATGAAATGTTACAGAGTATACAATTCTATGAGGAATACAAGGTTTATTGTATTGAATTGAATTGAAAAAAAAATTGAATTGAATTGAATTATTAATGATGAAAATCGGTTTTTGAAATGGTTGAGATATCCAAGAGCAAAGCAAAATAAAGGAATACTAATAAAAGGTGCATTCCACCTTTTATTGGGATCCTTGGATTTGAATATTATCTCAGCTATTTCAAAACCATTTTCATTAAGTAAGCCTTGAATTCCTATTGGAATTACATTCTCTTTCATATTTCTTAAGAGGTTTCTAATTATCTCACCGAAAAAAAAAGTCCATGGGAACTTCCCTGCAACACGCTTAAATTCTTGTGCAACATCCTCAAAGTTTAACAAGTTGATATGCAACGTCTTAAAAAAAAATACAACTTGCTAAAAATAACAATACATTCTATCACATGAATACTGTGCAACACTTGAGAAACATCAAACTCTACTTAGAAAATTTGTGCACAAAATATGAGGCAGAACATTAAGTGTATGAAACACAATGAGAAATAAGTGATGTGCGTTCCACACAAATGCAATTTCTGCAATTTATGTTCCCACATTAAAAACTTGGAACATTCTCAAATTTTAAGTTGTTGACCACCGTGAATAACGTGCGGAGGTGAGGTAGGATAAGCCAGTTCTGAGATAACTCATGTGCACATAGGGGTACAAATGACCTTTCATTTTTCTAAGTTGGTTAGGCACTTCACTCAATTCAAAGCAGCTAGCCCAACATAGCAATTTATGGAACTCGTATTCTAACGAAGAATGAACCTGTGTAGATGAAGCGACCACAATGGTTCGTCAATCAACACTTTGGGAAGCATCTATTTCATTGTGCTGTTTTGAATACATTAACAAACTTTTTCTGTTAACAATGCCAAATACCAGGCTTGCTGTCAGGTGGGTGTACTGACAGGCACCATTTATAAGGATTCCATGAATAATCATAGCAGTACAGAAGCTTATCTCAGTGAAATTAAAACCCAACCTGTCTCTTGGTACAAGTGACCTTTTTCTGCTCATGCTCAAACTGGAACCCCGAACTGGCTTATTGTTATAAAAAAAAAAAAAAAAAAAAAAAAAAAAAAAAAAAAAAAAAACAACAACAACAAACAAACAACGGAATAGATGGGTTAGGAGGAAGAGAAGAAACATAACAGAAGAAGGAGAGAGAATTAATGAATAAGAGTATAATCAAGGAGGAAAGATAGACTGGAGAAAGACTGAAAGGTGATGAGACACATCTCATGGGTTAAGAATGACAGAAAGTGATAAAAAAGCTTGGCAGATGAGAAAGAGGAAGAATCCCCGGGAAAAAACAACATAATATTACCAGTGTTTTGCTCTCTCCATTGGTTGGGTCTCTGCATTGATATTTTGGTAAGGATAGTCATTTTAAAGGAGCGGAACATTATCTGATCATCGTTGGGCAATGTGTTGCCGTGGTACTATAGTAATACATTTGTTTGCTTGTTTTTTCTTTGAAATAAAATATCAAATTACCAGTTTTGCTGGATGAGCTAACACCATCAGGTCAGGGTGGGGCATCAGCCATATTCAGCGATAGTTTTAGTTGTATTTGTTTTTTAATGCAGCGTGTTTTTTTTTTGTGTAATGATGTATTATTGATTTGATAAAGTGTTTGTAGGTGTTTGACATTGATATAGCTGATTTTGGGTGCATGCTCTGGTTGGGGAGGAAGGGCTCGAGCCTCTGTGATTATGTTTGTCTTTTGATCCCCTGGCAACCGGTGACATGCACCTGGAATCACCACATTCTTTACATCATATGATATAAAAATAGTGGTGATATTCCAGGTGCATATCGCTGGTTGCCAGGGGAGGACAAGGCAAACCTAATCACCGACATGACCGAGGCTCGATGTCCTCCTCCCCAACCAGTGCATGCACCCAGAATCAGCTATCATTATTTATTTACAACATAAAAAACAAGTGGACATAGAATACAAACAGAAAATCGTATTACATGAGGATTACGATTTTCTGTTTTGAATTCTATTTCCGCCTGTTTTGTATGTTGAATGGCCGAAATAGATAATAATGATAAAGTAAATAATAATAATAATAATACAATGATTCCAGGCTGCCTCGCGACTTCCTCATGATCACACAGCGTACACAAACTCCCTTCTCGATAAGTTTGTATGAAAACATATCAATATCAAAGGGATGGTATAGCTTCGGTTGAGATTGGGCTTGAGGTTTCTAACCTTTTTTGATGATGATTTTTTTGTTGTTGATATAATGAGAAACCCCTCATGGCAGATGAAAGAAACATAACTAGAGATTGTAATTTGTCATCACTGACAAATTAAGGTGATCCGATTTTTTTTTTTAAGTCAATGATTCAAGTCCTGATCGCAATAGGCATGACCATGACAGGTTTCATCTGTGTTCAGAGACATTGGCCGTGTGATGTTTGGATTCTCATTTAGAAAAGGGAGTCATATCTGCCATCTTTGGTACCAAATCTGTACACGCTATAACGAAGATACAGCAACAAGTACATATGACCTTTGACCCCACTTTGCACAACCTAGATGGCATCTGAGCAAAAAATTGTTATTTTGTGAAATGATTCTCTTTAACATGATCTTTGCGTGTGCAAAATATGGGAAAGATAAGACATGTATTCACCAAGATGCAGGATGAAACATTTGTGACCTTTGACCCTCATTTACATACCCAAGATGTTGTCCGATCAAGTACTTGTTATTTTATGAAATAATGTACGTGACATGAGCTAAACATGTGCAAAATATGGGGGTGATAGGGGCTGTTTTTCTTGAGTTATTGCAAAGAAAGTTGCAGAAACATAGAAATATCTCAATACATCGAAGATAAGCTTAATTTCAACCAAGTATTTTAACATGATCCCGACATCATATGAAAAAACAAAGGGCACGTAACGATAGCGCAAAGTCTAAGTTACAACATATGAAAATCTGAGAAAAATTCACCGAAGGGTAATTGAGCTAGTGCTCGATAAAGACAATCATGTCAATTTTCACATCTAGAAAAATTCCCTCCTATAGAGATAACACGTCATAACGAAGAAACAGAAAGAAGTACATATGACCTTTTGACCCCACTTTGCACAGACAAGATGACATCTGAGCAAAGAGTGGTTATTTTGTGAAATGATTCTTGTAACATGATCTTTGCGTGTGCAAAATATGGGAGAGATAGGACATGTATTCACTTAGATACAGGATGAACCATTTATGACCTTTGACCCTAATTTACATACCGAAGATTGTGTCCGATCAAGTAATTGTTATTTTATGAAATGATGTACGTAACATGAACTAAATATGTGCGAAATATTGGGTAGATAGGGCTTGTTTTTCTTGAGTTATTGCAAAGAAAGTTGCAAAAGGAAATTAATATGAAAATACATCGAAGATAAGCTTTAATTTCAACCAAGTTTTTGGACGTAATCCCGACACCGTATGAAAAAATGAAGGGCACAGTTACGATAGCCCAAAGTCTCAGCTACAACATATCGAAATCTGGGAGAAATTCACCGAAGCATAAGTGAGCTAGTGCTCGAAAAAGATAGTCATGTCAATTTTCACTTCCAGAAAAACTGCTCTCCCATAGAGATAACACGTAAACTGGTCAAATTTTACAAGGATGCTTTCAATCCATTTTTACGAGGTGATGACGTCATCCAATCAAATTTTTTTAAGTATAAATATGAAAGTACATTTAATAAGCTACAACATACTGAAAACTGAGTGAAAATTGGTTAAGGATAAGTGAGATACGCTCGAGTGAACTTGAAATTTGATGACGTCATTTTGAAAATTTACTTTTTTTACTTTATTAAGAAATTTGATATCTTTTAATCATTTTCTCAGTATCGCCAACCCATGAAATGATATGTACAACGCATCAGCTTTTAAAATATGTAAAGAAAAGGGGGGGGGAGGGGGGTCACCGTCCATCCTGACGAGTAAAATCGGATTTAAAATTGGCGGTTTTTTGGCATTGTTGCACTGTATATCGCCATTGACGCGCGCGCGGAATTTCAACTTTGACGGGCCCGTATGACGTCATATTGAGTCGGATTGACTTGAAACTTGGTATAAATATTCCTTGACATTTCAGGCATCTGATGAATGTGAAAAAATGGGAAATTTCTATTCCATATGACCTGTGCGTGCGTATTTGTGCGCGCGCGTACGCGTCCGTCCAATTTTTTCAATTTTTCAAAAAATGCTCTAAATGGTCTGAAACGTGTGCAAAAAGATTTTGAGCTCGATTGGAGCATACAAATATTTCAACGCGCGTGTACGCGCACGTTTTAATAATAAATATGAATTTTGATAATATGAGTAGAATGCGCTTGACTTGAAATATATGTGACGTAAATTTCATTGAAAATGTCCATTCCATTAATGAGATATGAATGAAAATGTGTTTTCATATAATGACGTCATAGTGACGTCACGGTCGACTGATCACTATGATTTTACTTGCGCTGTCGTCTTTGCGACATGATACATATATGGTATAAGTTTGACATTGAGAGGCAATGCACTTTCTGAGCTAACCTCTGCACAACTTTTGAGGAGAATAAAGAAAGAAACAAAGAAAGAAGAAAGATTCAGTACAGATACAGAAGGTGACCCGAGAGGATACTCGGATCACCTAATTATGATTCTAAGAGGAATTCAAAGGTTTTGTAGTGAAAATTGGTTTTGAAATGGCTGACATATCCAAAACAAAGCGATCCTAATAAAAGGTGGGACCCACTTTTTATAAGGATTGCTTTGTTTTCTTTTTGTTTGTTTGTTTGTTTTTTTTTTGGGGGGGGGGTACAGCTCAGTCATTTCATAAACGATTCTCATCAAATAAACTTTGAATTCCTCTTTGTATTGTACGCTTTTTAAAACTTCATAAGAGTAGCATTTAAGTATCTCGCAAAATAAAAGCTAAATTTTCACCTCAACCAATACTATACCATCCCTCTATCTCGTACATAATAGATTGTTTGACCTTTAGGAATTGCCTGTTTATGGCAAGATGGAGAAGACAGATAGATAGTCACATCAATATTAAAGGCATCATTTACCATTTGCAGATGAAACAGAAACCCAACATTAGCGCTTCAAAATAGTTCCTAAGTTTGAGTTAACGATAGAAACAACCACTGTTAAAATTTGAACAAGTATAATCGATGTTAAGTATTATTAAATATACAAACTGTGAACAATAACTGTACTGAAAATGTTTCCAGACTAAACCGTCTACAATTATGGTTTAATGAGAAAAATGGTGATGTCTCCTTATATCTTAGGCTTTATTGCAATTTTTTCATGGTAGGATGTTTTGTGATACAACTGACCTACACATATTATGCATCATAAGTGATATCTTGAACATTTTTAAATCACTGTTGTCAATGGTAAAGAGGACCTTTAATTTGCCAATGGTTTCAACCTATACACTGTAGACATTACGTGATGCGATTTTTGGTGCATACTAGTTTACTAGAATAAAGTGATATTCTTCGGGTAACCTCATGCAGAAACTCTTTGTTGGCGTGATGCATACAAATGTGATTATAACTTTTTGCCGAGTGTTTTTTTTTTTTGTGTGTGTCTTTTTCTGACATGATTTGATACACAAAATAGGATTGCCTCTCCAAAAACGTTGTCTTTCTAAATTTTGTTAATCCGATTTGCAATTGTTCCGCGGCAAGTTAAGCAATACGAAAGCGATACAGAGGAGAGAGAGAGAGAGAGAGAGAGTGGGAGAGAGAAGGAAGAAGCAAACATATAAGTCAAACAAGTGAACGTATGTCCTGGATCACTTTCACTCCCTGAATATACTAATTCGCTAAGCCGTGAACAGCTATGTATACTCCCATTACCACGAAAGCCCCTTAACCAACGTTTGTCGGCGCTGACAAAATGAATCACCATAGTAACAGTCAGTGACCAGAGCATCTCAGCCAATCAAAACCAAGGATTTTGCTGAAATTGGTCAGCGCCGACAGTTTTCGGCGCTGACAAGCGTTGATGAAACACCCCCAGTTATGTGTAGGATATTTTTAAAACGTCGTTTACAGGCAAAAGTCTCCGTGCCAACTTAGAAAAGTGCTTGTTGTTCCGTCAAGGTGCCGCGTTCTTTCAACCATAGGACACGAGCGCGCTGGAGTATCCGCGATAGATCAAACTTACTTCATCATCGACCACTGAGGTGTACACATCGCCTAAGCACTGCTACCTGGAAGGCATAATTTTCGTTGAGTTTCGCTGATAAAATTCCGATCTCTACCTTTGTTGTTTCATGGCCCGACTCTGACATCACATCCAACAGTATGGAGTTATCTCAGGTAAGAGTAGATCTATGACTTGCACAGACATAATTACTATTAAGAAGTGCTCGAATCTTCGAAATTATACAAATTTCATAATAAACATGCCTGGTCCGACTGCAATGGACATAACTCATCGAGCGTTTGATTGATTTCGTTCACTAAGGGCCAATTTATATCGATCATGGAGTCACAATTTAGGTTTATTTATACCTGGCCATAATTTTCATTGGCGTTTAATCATTTGAGTGATATTATCTTCATTAAAACTTCTCTAGCTTTGCACAAAATAGTAGTTTCGTCCAATGGTAATATGACGAATGTAAGAAGACCAAACGGTCTTTCCGGAATGTTTTCAACAAGTTTTACCTAACTGTGATAAAATCTGGTATACAAGAACAAGTATTCTTTCCTGAAATTATGCTAGTGGATGGCTGCAGGGCAGATGAGTTAGAAACTATACTGTGTGCTAGGGAAAGTAATAATGAAGTCGTGTACTTGAATCTGTCACAGTCTGACGGTACAATCAACGTTCGTTGTAGAAATGCCCGAATGTAACACAGTGATCAGAAGATCCTGCATGCATGGTTTGGAGAATAATGGCAAAATTAACTTTTGGCACGAATTCCCTTGAAACTATCCAAACACCGGGGATGGGGTTGTAAAATGTGATATGATGCGTATAAGAGTATCATTGATGAACAACAATGTAGTGTACTTCATTGAGAAGTGTAAGGTTCGATTAAAGGCAAGGTAAGAGGTTTGGGTGAATAAGTAGGATATGTATATATATATATATATATATATATATATATATATATATATATATATATACATATATATATATATATATATACATATACAGGGTGGCCCAAAAAGAACGGAACGCCTATGATCTTTAATTTCAGCAACATCGTTGAAAATATGGCATTATTTTGCATACGATTGGAAAGGCCATTCTTTTTCCAAAAGAATAACACCAAATTCTTTAATTTTGGTTCATGCATCACGGTTTTAGGACCCTTTTTGTCAACCCTTGCAATTTTCAAAATGTGATCATTTTACACTCTCAGAGACACCGAAATCAGCGAGAATTCGGCTTGTCATAAAGCAGTAACGTTCACAATGTGTGGAATGTGGCTATCATTGTCCGTTACCATTGTGAATGAGACGACCTGACGACAATAACACTGTCCGCCCCACATTCCGCACATTGCGAACGCTACTGGTTCTACGGTAAGCCGGATTCTCACTGGTTTCTGTATCTATGAGAGTGCAAAATGATCTCATTTTGAAAATTACAAGGGGTGACAAAAAGAGTCCTAAAACCATGATGCATGAACCAAAATAAAAAAAAAATTTGGTGTTATTCTTTTGGAAAAAGAATGGCCTTTCTAATAGTACGCAACATAATGACATATTTGCAACGATGTTGCTGAAATTAAAGATCTTAGGCGTTCCGTCCTTTTTGGGCCACCCCGTATAATACACTCAACCAAAAAACTTTTTTATACAAATAATGATACACCAATTTTTACCAATTTTTTACACCAATAATGATATCTGGTGGTAATGATATTCCATTCATGTTATTAGTAATAAAATTCCCAATCAATTCCACTTTGAATCATGAAAATCGGTTAAATACTTTTTGAGATATATCCAAAAATTATAGGGGGAACTTACTTTTTTTTTTGTTGAGAGTATATCAATACTAGTTATCCTTCTACAGTTTTGCCGCCTTGTGGGATGTATATATAAAAGAACGTTGAATTTTTTGAAAATGTATGATGTTTTTACAAATTCGCAGTTTGGGTTCCGAGAAAAGCATAGCACCTGTCACGCTTTGTTAAAAATTGTTGATAAAGTAGCACATGCTTTAGATAATCACTCTCATATGATTGGTATCTTCCTGGACTTCTCCAAGGCCTTCGACACTATAAATCATGATATTTTACTATACAAGTTGTCTCATTATGGTATACGTGGGAAGGCCTTGGAGTGGTTCAGGAGTTATTTAACTGATCGCAAACAATATGTTTTTTTTTGAATAATCATAACTCTGATATTAGAGAATTTAAGTGTGGCGTCCCACAAGGTAGTTTGTTGGGCCCGCTGTTGTTTATTGTTTACATTAATGATTTTTGTGTTTCTTCCGATGTCTTATCTTTCATACTTTTTGCCGACGATTCAAATGTATTTTATTCGCATGAAGACCCAAACACCCTTGTGCAGACAGTTAATTCTGAGTTAAAAAAGTATGTGAGTGGATACGAGCAAATAAGTTGTCTTTAAATATCCAAAAAACTAAATATATGCTTTTCAGTAACACTTTAGCTAATTTGAATATGGATATTTGTTTTGGTGATGCTGTTTTGGAAAGTGTTTCCCATATTAAGTTTCTCGGAATTACAGTCGATAATAAACTCTCCTGGAAATTTCATATTGATAATGTCTGTAAGAAAATTTCACCTAACATAGGTGTTATTAATAGACTAAAATTTTCTATTCCTCAACATTCGTTGTTTACATTGTATTCATCTTTGATATTACCCTATTTGAATTATGGAATTTTAGTGTGGGGAAACACTCATCAAATATTATTGGATAGGGTTTTACTGCTACAAAAGAAGGCTCTTCGCATTATTTGTAACACCGTTCCATATTCTCATACAGATCCTTTGTTTTTTCATAATAAGATTCTGAAAATTAAAGATTTGTTTTTGTTTCAACTCGGGCAATTTATGTATACTTATAATGATAACTGTCTTCCGTCTATCTTTAACTCCATGTTTATGCGCAACCGGACACATCATGGATATCCAACCAGACAGTCAAATGAATTTCATTTACCTTTATTAAGAACCGTGCTTGCTCAACAAACTTTTATTTATGTAGGTCCAAGATTCTGGAACTCCCTTCCCATGGACATACAAAATGCACCGTCATTGAATTCTTTTAAAAAGAGATTGAGGAGTTTTCTTTTGAAGTCTTATAATGCAACCGAATAAATATAATTCTGTAATGTATTTTCTTTCACTATAGGCAGCATTCTCTTGAGGCATCGACCATTTTTACCGCGTTTAGTATTTTTGTATTCCTCACGTGCCCTCACGGTTGCAGTCTGTTCCGCTGGAAAGCAGCTCAACACTGTTTCACTCTCGAAAACGCGTGGCTATTTGTCTCTGTGGGCTTCGCCCCTTGGTGTATGCATCAAAATAATTTAGGTTTTTTCTCTCTCTTTCTCTCTCTTCTCCCCATTTTCTGTTCCCTATTTTCACACTTTTGCTTTCTTTTTCTTCTTTCTTTCTTTCTTTTTTTTTTCTATTCCCGACTTTCCCAGTTTCCCGCAATCTTTGTAGTTGTAAGTTTTTTCACCCCCTTTACTTCCCCTCTTTCCCACTTTTCCCTCAGAGGTGCCCACATGTTACAAGCATAGTCTTTTGAGTGGGTACCTCCACTTTTTTTTTTTTTTCACAGAGTGTATAAATAGAATGTATGCTTCTTTTTGTACCAAACATAAGGACATGAGCATGTTGTTATCCCTGTCTGACTATGTATATATGTATGTATATAATCAACGACTCGCATGCCAAATGTATCATATTGTTTTTTGTACATTCTGTTGGAAAAAGAGTGAAAAATAAAGTTTGAATTTGAATTTGAAATTTGAACTTAATAAAGATGGAAAAGACACAGTTCTTGAAAAATGAAATAGAGCATATCCGCACTAGGTATCTATGAAGATGTAAAGCAGCTGTTTCACGTGATACACAATGACTAATTCCTTTGATAATGATTTCCTACTGGGTGTTAAAAAAAACATTTCCCACTTTTGATCATTAATACTTCAAAAACTATTCATCCGATAAAACTGAGTAATAGCTGAATAGTGTAAAATTTTGTTAAAGGTGATTTGAATGTGAAAGCATAAATCAGTTTCATTAAATCTAAGATTGATTTTGAAGTAAGGTTTCAGATTTTGGTCAAATTTTAACCCTCTGTACAAAAATTGACCTTTGCACAGGAACCAATGATGTGTATGTGTGTGCTGACAATCATGGCCCTGAACAATGGACATGCCTGAACCACCTGTTGACCAGGCGTCATGAATGCTTAATCAATAATTCATGTGGATTGCCCTAGGCACTGCTAGTCTGAATTCATGCACGGTAAAGGGTAAAATGCATGCACATGGAAAAAGTAAGCACATGTTTCCATGTGCTTGCAAACACCATGATATTTCATTCCAGCTGGCAATCACTTTCAAATTTTGCTTCACATATCACTAAATTTGGGATATAAATAAGCATAAATGATCTAAAGTTCTTCATTTTAATACAACGGTCTACTAATAGTCTGACAAATTTGTCGCTTTTTCGATAAAAAGAGATCATTTTTGGTGAAGAGTTCAGCATCATTTTTCATTCGGGCGATTTGTTTCACAGTAGATTTATTTAAGGCTCCATATACACAAGTGTATACTCTAATTGATTTTCTTTGCTTAGTGTCAACATGTTTACGACAGAACAGAAGGTATTTAGCGTAATTTCGTTTTTCAGAAGTAGGGAGAGCACTGTCGCGACTCAACGACAGTATCGGCAGGCGTTTGACTTTACACAGATACTGCCAGAGGCTGAATAAAGACTAGTTGTGATAGTGGAATTTCTCATGAATGAATAATGAAGCATTCAAACCCTGGCCATTGTTCAGGACCATTGTCAGGGTGTTAACCACACACTCCCATACACACCCATTGTGCAAAGTGAAAGTTTTGTACAGAGGGTTGAAAATACAGCAAAATCTGGAACCTAACTGTGAAATTAATCATGGATTTCATGAAACTGATTTATGCTTTCATATTTAAACCACCTCCAACAAAATTGTATACTATTCAGCTATCACTCATATCAATGACAGTGTAATCTGATATATAGTTTTTGAATTATTAAGAATCAAAAGTGGGCAATGTTTTTTGAAACACCTAGTATCTGATACTAGTACAGATTGTGTACATTCGAGTAATTACATCCCGTCCCCGATTACATGGGAACCTGATATACCAGGTTCCACCAGGTTTCGAAAATGTAGACAACCCTGAGTACCTGCATTCGTGGCTGAATTTTTGTTTATTTGTGGTATGATAACCAGAAAGTAACTCTGATCAAAAGATGAGAGATTCTTTTAAGAATATTTTGTTCTTTTTCTGTATCGAGCTTGCTTGTATGTTGTTTTTTATCTATTCACTTTCCTTCCAACGTAGTTGTGTGCTATAGTTTTTGTTTAAAACTTGTATGAAGATGCACGTAGCCATTACGGTTGAGCTCACTCGATTTTGACTTTCACTGACGCCACACTCTGGTGTCCTATAGTTTATACTTTTATGGTGTAAAGCTACATAGGCTTAGAATTGAATATTTAAATATAAAAACGACCCAAGTCCACTACATAAAATTAAAAATAAAAATCTTTTCATGACTTCGTAAAGGGCCTCCAAAGACGATATCCAAATTTGGACTTGGGATGTATTTATCTTCACTTAATATTCAATTTGTAAACACATTAATCCGAGGATTCTGTTGTTGACTTTTTGATGTTTGAGAAACGCTGCACCGGTGTATCTTCAACAGGTAATAACGGAATACTCCGAATAGAATTAGACTAACTTGTCTGTCAGAACAAACTTGAATATAGATTATTGCGATTATTAAACATTTCCTGAATTTTTGCCATAAACAATCTTTAATTTCTCGTATCATCCTAAAACTTACATGGAGTTTAGAATTGAGTATGATGTACTATTTCTTAAACTGCGCTTGGTCTGGAGAGAACATATTTTGTAGCGTTATCATTACGGAGATTAGATTGAGACGGAAATTTAGATTGAATCATACAATGTCCGAGACAATGAGTTTGGGACAGAATTAAGAAGCACTTTATAAAATGATTGACAAAAACCTAATTTCCCATCATTTTATCAGTGATTAGCTTCCATGGTTCTATGTATAGTGTAGTGTAGTGCTTCTCTATATTGTAACGACCATCAACACCTATAGAGTCAATGGAAGAAGCCTATTTAGGAAGGTCTGAAGCCTCGCAAGCTGGGCAACATGACCTTTTATCCAAATCGCACTACAATAGATGTGGCTAACTCTACAGTTGTATGTACAGCCAAGTGACAGCTGACCACAAGACCTGTGTATGGAGAGGGGGCGGGGGTGGGGGGGGGGGGGTGGGGTCGGCATTTGGGAACACGGAAATAGTGAATGAAACGTTTTTTGTAGCCTTTTCTTGATTTCTTCTATTTGAGGTGACCACGTAAAATGATTATCAAGCTTATAACTCCGAGGTATTTGCACTGGGTAACTCTTCGAAACTGACTTATTTTAGTAAATGGATTTAGTATTCTGAAATTGTATTTTCTTCTTTCCTGTTCGCTTTCTTCTTGGCTCTTAGAGACGTTTCTATGTGATAAACGCTTTAGGAAAAGCATGAATCGTCATTTAGAATATTGCTATCATTGCCACTATACTACGTCTACAACTACTTCCATTACTACTACTACTACTACTACTACTACTACTACTACTACTGTTACTATTACTACACTTTACTACTATTACTACTACTACTATTACTATTACTACACTTTACTACTACTACTACTACTACTACTGTTACTATTACTACACTTTACTACTATTACTACTACTACTATTACTATTACTACACTTTACTACTACTACTACTACTACTGTTACTATTACTACACTTTACTACTACTACTACTACTACTGTTACTATTACTACACTTTACTACTACTACTACTACTACTACTACTACTACTACTACTATTACTACACTTTACTACTACTACTACTACTACTACTACTACTACTACTACTAGGGTCTACTATACTATTACTACTACAGTTGTACTATAATTACTATTACTGCTTCTACTACTATTACTATTACTGCTGCTACATGTACTACTAGGCCCTACTACAACTTCTACAATATTCTCATTGTCTGGGGTAACATACACAACGCGTTTAAAATTACTTTAATTATAAAGGAGCTGCATGTATGGCTCTATGAAGTGAATCAGAAAATGTAGTCAATAAAGACAATAGTAAGGTAAGATGCCAATAAAAGCCGACGAAAATGGGTAAGTTATGGAGTTCTATTTGTGTCTTGAAGGACTGCTTATGAACTTATTAAAGGGAAGGTAAACCCAAAGAGCAATGTGGATTGAGTGAAAGCAGCAACATTAGTAGAGCACATCAGTGAAAGTTTGAGAAAAATCAGACAATCGATGCAAAAGTTATGAATTTTTAAAGTTTTGGTGTTGGAACCGCTGGATGAGGAGACTACTAGAGGATATGACGTATGAGTGGACAACAATACAAAGAAAATATAAAGGATATTCAACAAAAATTCACTTTTCTAGAATTATGAAAGAGCAGTGGACCAACCGCTTTCAGAAAGCAGGGGGAATAATTGTTACCCTTAACATGTGTCAATATCAAGTTGATGGAATTTGTAATTTTCATGAAAAATGGATTTTTGTAGTATTTTCTTTATATTTTCTTGATATTGTAGTCCACTCATACGTCATAACCTCTAGTAGTCTCCTCATCCAGCGGTTCCAACACCAAAACTTTAAAAATTCATAACTTTTGCATCGATTGTCCGATTTTCTTCAAACTTTCACTGATTTGTTTTACTAATGTTGCTGCTTTCACTCAATCCACATTGTTCTTGGGGTTTATCTTCCCTTTAAGGGCAGCTCAACACAAATTTGTTAGTGAATGCTAGTGACAGCTTTCTTAAATGTAAATAAGAAAAGAATAATTATGACATCACCGCTTTATACAACATATTTAAGCTTTTCGTCAGACACTCAGCAACCATGATTAATTTTCCCTTTGCAAAAATCTCAATTGTACAGCATACTTCCCATGTCGTAGTATGTCATCAATAACTGTGACCAATATTACTCTATAGCTTCATAGCTCCTATACTTTTCCTATAGGGGTCTATATAGGGCAATTACCTCTTGGGCAATTACCCCGGACCTTTCCCCTAACCCTATGATCCTTATCCTGAACCTAATCCTAACCCTAATCTTAACTCTAACCTTATCACTAACCAGTATTTAGCCGGGGTGGGGTGGGGGTATTTGCTCTGATAAGATTTCCTAGATCGTGTCCGATTCCATATGGCGCTGGACTTAATGCGACAGTGATAATAAATTCAAGAAACGTTTTGTGACAGCAACTGGGTATCAAGGTCACACGTTCTCCCAAAATCTCAGGGAGGTTATTTTGGAGGTCTTATTTCGTTTGTTTGTTTGTTTGTTTGTATGTTTTTTTATGGGAAATAACAATCTTGGATCTTTTGTACAAATCGTTTTGATAAGCTGTTTAAGCATCGCGGTTACGTAATTCCTTTATACATGCTCACAATAAATTGGAACCATTTTGCCAAAGAATGTTTCCAGTCGGGCGTAATGTATAGGATCCTATTTTCAGCGCTTCCAGCGAATAATAGACCCTGTTGGACGAAAATGCCAGCTGCATGTACTTCCTATATCTGTTGCTTATTTCCATCGAACAAAAGGCGATCGATGCATAATACAAAGTAAAGAAGAAACGAATTTTGAGTAAGAAATATACAAAGTGTATGTATGGGGTAGGACGGGAGGATACTTTGCAAGAGTACTTTGCAAGAATGACATTGGAAAGTGAATGAAGCGACGGAAAAAGAGTTATTTACCAAAAAAAAAGAAGAAAAAAACACCACAGCTTGTAGACGTGGATCACTCGGTAAACGATATGGAAGTGCCATATTTATTCAAAATTTATTTGTGGTGAGCAATTGCATTTGTTTCCTCTTATACAATAAAGCATAATTATTGTCAACAGCATTTAACACTGATCGCCGCATAGTCAACATAACATACATCGTGAGTTTTAGGTCTCTGTAGAGCAAAATTTATGCGCAATGCTGTCATTGGTTGTGATGGACACACACAATGTCACAAAAAATAGTGATGATAAGCAAAATGTTATTCCGTGTTGTGGAAACCTCAACCTTTTAAGCGTTATCATTAGCAATTTTTGCGTGATTTATGGTGATTTTTGGAGACTATTATAAAACTATATTTAGGCTTATAGTATTGATGAAAGGATTATTAAAACGGGTACACGTATACTTTCAACTTCTTTACCACACAACATATATCTCGATAACTATACGCCAAAATAAACTGCATGCTTATTAAGCAACTTGATCATTTTGTATGTGGGTGTATGTGTTTGAAATCCTAGCATTTATTGCACTGTAGGCCTATTTAAAAGAAATGAGTTAACGAGAACGAATTTCGACTTGCAAGTTATTCAACAAATACACGAGTAAGTGAATTCTTCTCTTTTTTTCTCAGCAATAGGTGGCATTTTCTGAAATTGAAAAAAAAAAAAAAGCCTGATGACTTTTCACACAGGTACTTTTTGGAGACGCTCAATCTTTATGCACTTCTAATATTTCTGAATCCACAGAACACACTTGTATATTTGAGGTAACTTCCTCTTTAAAGGGAAACGTCGCGACATATCCCGACCTCTGAACCCCCCAACACACACACACCTTAAGATGTATCCATGCTTGCGCAATACACTGTGTACTCTCTAGACTGTTCAGACGCAGATACAGTGCACCCATATTTTATACCCATTACCACGTTGCACTGTGTATATTCATTATTGTCTTTTTACTTTGTTGCAGGTATGATATTTGTCAAAAATGTGGATGAATGATACCTATAATCCCTCTGACCTCAAAAAAGTTCATTCCAAATGCGTTTTCCAGGCGAGAATATTCTCAGACAAGTTCTTACAGTTTACCAGAAGAAATGTTTAATCATCAAGGTGACAGAACATAATTGAATTACTGCACTTTTTTCAATCCACCAGAGTAGGGTCGGATTACTAACTTTTAAGGTGATTATCCAATACCAGCAAATATAATTTCCATCTCTTTTCATCTACCTAAATTCAGCAGTAAACAGTCCACTGTAAAAGGAAGGAAATATGTAGGAGAAGTGAAATTTAAGATGCTGTACCGGCGAGTTATTCTGAAAAGCAGAAAGTAAATATTTTCAAGATTATAAAAAATTTATTCGTACCTACTTACTCATACTATCACACACGTACAAACGGATGATATACTTGTAGTTCATCTCTCTCTCTCTCTCTTTCTCTCTCTCTCTCTCTCTCTATCTCTCTCTTTATCATATAGGTACGAGAGTATAGTATTCCACTATACGGCCGAAAGCCTGGGAACAAAATAAAGGATAGAGAAAGAAGACTCTACGTCTAGACCTGTGGAATACTATACTGTCTTAAGCCTATATAATGTCTCCCCACCTGGAAGTTAAAAAGTTGGCACAATATTCATGATATTCCTTGCATCTACAGTATAGGCATCTAATCTTGCAGGAGGGCAAGCAGTGCGTATTGCACCCCCGCCATGTTTAGTTGATCCCTATTGCTGCCGCTATATCTATCTATGTACATCAACTCTGCATTTCTATTTATACAGGTACATGTGTACAATCATGTATGTATTCATATTTGTATATAGTACTATAGAATTAATGTACATATTATACTGTGATATTGTACGATGTCTGTCCATCATGACATGTTTCAAGTGCACAAGCATCTTTTTTTTCCGAGTAATGATTTAGAGTCTATCTACGTGATTGACAATAAAAGCACATTTCAGGTATTTTTTTTTCAAAGTTCAATGGCATTTATTTCAAGCAGATATAAAAACATATAAGCACAAGTAACATGCGATCAAATTTGAAAATGCTGGGGCACATCTCTACATTCCACAATATGCAGTATCATAGTGAAATAGAATTTCAAAACCGAGGTAAGGACAAGGACAAAGACAGAGAAAAAGACATAAAGACAGATAAGACAGGGACATACAACAGGACACTGACATTGACAGGGACATCAACTTCGACTTATATATATATATATATATAACAATAACAGGAACATGGGACCCATCAATCGTGTAATATCCGAGGGTATACAATGGTATATTGAGAATAGAAAATGGGGGGGGGGGAGGGGGCAGCCATCAGGCAGTAAAGCGATATAGGCCCATGCAGCTACAGCGACAGCAAGAAAAAAAAAATGACATACATTCGCACCCAAAACTTAAATTAGGTTGTGGACTTGCAAAATGCTAGTGTAGACGGTGCCTGTCTGGACTAGCATTTTTGTTAGCCCGTCCTGCTGGACTAACATACAGGACTAGTTATGCTAGTCCAGCATGTGACAGAGTATTTTAAGTTTTCAATGCACAACACCATACACGTTAACAAAAGAAAGAAAGAAACAAACAAAAAACAAATATAAGTTGCAATGTAAGAAATGTCATGCATGATGACTGTAAAACTATCACCATATACTACTCCATGAATCTTCATATCTTGTAAAAGTTTATTAGAGTTCAATCAGGAGATTTTCTCTACTGAAATAAAAGTTAGGCATTACGCTCACGTTGAAAATCCATTCATTGCTATGCCATTTCGTTACCATTAAAAAAAAAAATAAAATTCTATTAACTGTGTTTCTGTGTTTCCCCACATTGCAGCTGAACTCCATTAAAGTGCTTATAGCTGTATGCATGCTTGGGACCATCGCCTACCTACAAGTCCTGGAAAGCTCAACCAGTGTACAGGTAGGGGTGACTGGAGGTTTGTCGAAGGTGGGCTTTCCACGGTTCAAGGTGGTGCGACCAATTCCTCGCCCCGTGGTCTACGTCAAGACTCACAAGACCGGTAGCACCACGGTGGCCAACGTTCTAAATCGCTACGGCCTAGCAAACAATCTATCCTTTCTCCTCTTCAAAGGTGACAAGAAACATGGCCACTTCCGGCAGCTTATTCCGAAAGACGTGAGTCAGGTTCTACCTCCGATTGGTGTGAAGATCGGCGACTACCACAATTACCGAGACTACGACGTCCTGACGACGCACGTCCGTCTCTTGCCGAACCTGGACTTCATGAATCGCCTCATGAAGAAGGACACCAGGTATATCACGGTGCTTCGCGAGCCCAGCAAGCAGTGGGAGTCCGCCTTCTCCTTCTTCGGGTGCGCCAAGAGGTACGGGGGTAAGAACGACTCGGCCAAGGTAGAGGAGTTCCTCGTGGATCCACTCAACAATTGGAAAAGGAAGCACATAGGCCAGTGCAAATACTACACGAGGAATGGAATGTGGTTCGATCTCAGCTCGAAGTCACTGCACACTGACAGAAAACTCATTGAAGACACGCTGAGTACTTTGGACAACACTGTTGATCTAGTCTTGATAACTGAGTACCTGGACGAGTCTCTGATTCTCCTGAAAAGGTTACTAAATCTTGACTTCAGTGATATCATGTACATCAAGACGAACGCACGCGTCCACACCTCAGATCTGTCCGAAGAGCAGCGAAGACGGATTCGAGAGTGGAACTCCGCGGATGTTCTTTTATACGATCACTTCAATAGAACACTTTGGAGGAAAGTTGCCGACTATGGTCCACGTTTCCAGCAGGACTTGCAATACTTCCGAGACCTCCTACAAGCCCATTATGAAAACTGTGGTCTGACTACTGTGATCAAAATGAACAAAGTATTCAGACCTCACGTGGTGAACCAATCAGAATGGTGCCAGTACCTCGTGTTTCCGAGCACTGCAACTATAGTCAATCGCCAAAGCCAAAAATTATGATAAGCACTTGTTGCCATCTGAATTTGTTGCCATGGGAACATTGCATTGGTATAAATGATTGGCTGACTTCTGTGACAGAAGGTTCTTGAGGTATTGAAATTACAACAGTTGGTTAAAGTGCCCAAAATGCCCAACAGCAATATCAACAGTGACCCGCTATAACCGCCAGGGTTGTTTGGCTGGTATGGCAGCTTTGCAGTACTCCCAGTTTTGTGTTTTCGTGATGAGTGTTTCGTTGGTTTATTTTTAGTGGCGAGCATTAGATCTGGGAGGCAAATCCTTAGACGACGCAGTATCTATGATTGAACAATGGAAAGAGTTGCGTCGCGCCTGTGCAGAACACCATCTGTGGCCTATAGTGTCGTCTCTACAGCGTTCGCTTCGCAGATATAAAGCTCGCTAAGGAGACATTGAGTGCTTAAAGCTAGCAACCACTGGCCCCACCGTTTTTGTTTGTTTGTTTGTTTGTTTTTAGGTTTAGTCCTCAATCAAGGATTAACCAATGAGCTATAACTTGCCTAATACACAGAACCACCAGAGTCAGGGGGCTAGAACAAGGGACGTCGCGTGATTGATAATTCGTGGTCTTTCCATTGAGTGAAAACAGCCTAACCAAAAGATTGTCTTCTTTTTCCATTTCATGTTTACAGTATCAGATGCATCATTCATTCTATAACCCCCCTAAAAAAAAAAAAAAAAAAAAAAAAAAAAAAAAAAAAACTTAAAAACTAGCCAGAACTAAGAGGATAGAGAATATTTGCATAACCTTGCCTTAGAATAATTTTCCAAGCAGAAATATATCCGTTCCAGAAATTCTGTCTCAACTTAAACGACAGAAAAGTACGCAAACATTGATTTTTGATTATATCTTATTACGCCAGGCTATCCCAAAAGCATGGATAAGCAATTATACGGAGTCATGTATAAAGTTTCATAGGTCATTAGAAATTCCTAAAATAAGAATGGGAATAAGAAAGCAGAAAAGAAGTGTTGAATTATGAAGGCAATAAATACCCTGTTGGGGTTAAAAAAAATCCGTTAGTGTAATCCTAATCAATTAACAATCCATTTAAGAACAATCCCAACTCTCGGAAAAACGCTTATTTCTGCAGCCCCGTCTCTGGAATGCTCTTCAATGACGATGCGATCAGCAGGATCTACAGAAATATTGAAACCATCGCTATAGGTCAAACACTAAATGCATCTCATTTTTAAAAATAATTGTTGTTTTTTTTAATGTATATTTCTATTTCTCCATGTCATTTTCACTTTGATATGTACAACTGTGTGTATTCGCTCTATATGTCATTATGGAAGGAGTGTTGACGTATATAATATTATGTTATTTAAAAGGATAGTGTGATTGAAAGATAGTTGGTTCTAGCTGGATCTTGCCACGGATCTCAGTATCGTCAATGCAGAAACAAAGTTTGTACTACCAGTATTATTATACAGATATTGACCTGTAAATAGGTGGAAAGAAACACTTGACATCCCTCCGGTAGCCAAGTGATATCTCAAGTGTGATATCATAAGTGTCATATTACAACAATAGACAGGGCAATAATAATTATGTTATGGTCTACTATACATATAGTTTCATTCCAGCCCCGTCAGCAGCCAGACAAATTCTACCATTACATCATGTATGAACGTGAAGTCCCTGCCTGCAGTAAAACGAGTTCTATCTTCGCTTTGTCAGTCACGTGGTAACATGTCGACCAATCATCGGCCAGTATTTATGTAGACCATGAAAATTTACTCAGTGAATAATTTTGCTAATCCGCACAACCAATCTGCGTCTCATGCTATTGGAGAAACCATAAACAGTTTATGTACCGATATAATACATCAAAAGCCTAGTAGAGCAGTAGCTCATTAGATAGCATGTTATGTAATAAACATGACGACAAGAACAGGATTGGTATTCATACTTTAGTGAATCTTCATCGCACATTGTAAGTTTATCTAGTTTCTCAGTGACGTTACAGATTTAATTACAACTAATTGTGTTACCTTTATGTTTATCTCAGTGTGACATTTAGTGTGTCACATTGAATATCAAATTTTGTGCAATTCCCTACCAGTTGAACAGAAATAATTTTTGAAAAAATGCGTTAATTTCCACATGAAATTTGTTGATACGTTAATTACTCGAGTTAAAGGTAAACGTTTTTGAATAAGATTTAGAATGAATCGCGATCTTTCAACAAAAATCTTAGAACATAAGGATTTCTTTTTGATGTTTTAGGAATGTGGTATCATTATGATTTATCATTATGATCATTATCATTATATCCATCTTGTATATTCTACTTCATGATGTTCATTATTCATATTGTGAAAAAGAGGACCAAAAATTAATGTAATTTGTTTTGTATTTAAACGATGATTCCTATGGTTACAAAATGAGTAAAGTGATTTTAAGCAATTATGTCTTTGGTCAATTTAAAGCAGATTGCGATGTTTACTGTAAAACAAAACAAAATATAGTAAATTACTGTCAATAGGGCTGCACAGTACTTTACTGCACTTTTAATTTACACTAAACTACTATAATTGCAGTGAATCACTGGCAACACGGCTGCACAGTAATTTACTGTATACTTTTATTTTACGGTAAATTATCGTAAAATCTGTCTAACAGTATTTTGCTATTGTAAAACTTGGTAATTTACTGCTGAGGACAACATGTTTTTACAGTGTATGGGGGAAGTTTTTCTATGATTTACTAATTCTCGGAAACTTGGTTTTGCGCAGTAATGGTAAACGAATGCGTCATGTTTATTCGGGAGAAAAAAAAAGCCCATCAAAAAGACAAAAAACAACAAGAACAACAGTGAACTGGTATTCAATTTTCACATGTTATAGTTGGCTTGTTTTGTGTCACATAATAGAACTGACAACAGCCGGATTTTCTTCTTTTTTTTTAATATCACGATTTGATATGATTATCCAAAACATTATAGAGAAGTCTTATGAAATTCAGAAAATATGTTTTACCAAGATACTTTCCCTGGTGTTGGTGTGGAGGTATCTTCTTCGGCGATCTTTCCTCTACATCCGTATTGTTGGGTTGATGCTGGCTCGAGAAACACAGCAATTACATTGGAATAAGTGATATACGTACACATGTATACAATAATTAAATTACTTATGCATACATATATAATGTAATGTGTTTGTTTGTTTGTGTGTGTGTGTGTGTTATGCTGATCGAGAGTACTACAGACGTGATATAAATTCTAAATGATGATAAAAGATGCCCCAGAATGCTGTATTATTTTGCTTTCAACTTTTGTCTTCCATAGCTTTATTGCCTCTACACTTACGTGAAATCATAAATAAAAAAATAGGAGGTGCATCATAATATTATGTATATAAAAATATCGAACATCAAATGAAATAATAAGGTATGAAAGAGTGTATATTGAACATAATTGGATTCGGACGTGAGTTTAATATATGCAATTTTGAAACATATATATATATAGATTGGCGAGGACGAAATAAAAAAGCCTATGTTGTGTGTGCTTATTCATATTGATGTGAATATAATGTTTACGCTTAGATAATGTGCAATTCCAAATGTCACGATTTTGACGCGATGCTTATACGTATAGCCTTTTCAAATACAGTCTCTTATCATATGTTAATGACATACAATGATGCATTAAATCACGGCAATTGATGTGACACCTCCTCAGCGCCTATCTCCTCCTGACTCAGCTTTGGCAATTTAAAGGGATATCTTAACCCTTGTGCAATTTTAGGCTAATAAGTTGAGAGCGAGGAGTCAGGAAAATGGGGACAGCGAAATGCCATTAAAAAGATTGGTACGGTAATCTCCGGTGTTGATTTTATGCTATTCTTATCAAAGAGTGAATTGTGTCATATATAAACACGATTCCAATTCTCATTATACATTTTATGATGATGCTAACTGCGTTGCAAGTCTCCCATTTATTAAACAGCTGGTCGTGCAGAACATGTGTTGATTGTGTGCATGTATGATTCTGTGTGTGTAACAATTTATATGTGAATAATAAACCTTGATTAATGGACGTTCGAACGCGTAAACCAATCAGCACGACCCAGTCATTAGAGATCTCATATCAAGGTTAGTCATGTCAGTTTATTTCTTAAGGAAAATGCACTTTCAAGGTATACAAGCACAAGGATACATTTTGATGTCGTGATATAACATAACAAAAAGCTACACCCAAGTCAATGAGTGATAGAAATGTATTTCCGATGACTTTCATTATTTTGACGGAGTTGCAGGGATTGACACAAAAAGCAGTGCTTGAAAGCGCTACCATGACAACTGTGAAAGAAATCGATAATCTGAATAGTTATGTTTGTAAACTTAATGCAAGAGGTGCAGGCCACGGTACATTTTTGTGTTAATCTGTGTGTGTGTGTGTGTGTGTGTGTGTGTGTGTGTGTGTGAGTGTGTGTGTGTGTGTGTATGTGTGTGTGTGTCTGTGTGTGTCTGTGTGTAGGAGCAGTTGAAACTTTCGTAGAGATTGGTTGTTGTTGTTGTTTTATTGATTTATCCTCACTGTTGGCAGGGGACAGGTGTCCACATTGATCGTATGAATAATATATATGTTATTTTTTTAATCTTTCTTCCCCCACGTCAGATGTATGGTCAGTTTCGGCTTGTGGCGTATTGGAATCGGTATGTGTCAGCATTGTCGTGGTCACTTTTTTTTTTCTTTCCCATGTCAAACGTTTGGTTAGCTTCGGGTTATGGTGTGTGTCTACCGTCTAGGAAACAGGTAACCATGATACCACATGTGTGTAGTGTGATTTGGTGTGCGAGTGTTTGTGTTTGTGAGTGTGCACTTGTGGGTATGTTTGTTGTTGTTGTTTTTGTTGATGTTTTGTGTGTATATGGGTGTGTGTTGAGGGTAAGTTTCCGGGGGGGGGGGGGTATGTTGGGGGGGGGGGGGAAATAAGTGGGGATGGTCGGGGTTAGGTAGATGTAGTTAGGTAATAGTAGAGTAATGGTGTGTAAGTTAAAGGGGTTAGGCAGGAATACGGTTTGTTTTGATAACATACACATATTACATGTATTATGGTTATTTCGTTTTGTACGGGGGGGGGGGGTTAGGTTGATAGGTTAAATACGAATGATGAGTTTTGTTTGGTTGATTTAAGCATGCTTCTTTTCAGTTTATGACACGTTTTGGGAAATGCTGTATTCTCAAGGGAGTGTAAGAGAATTTATGTAATGAAGAGGATATTGATTAATCTGATCAAGTTGATCAAGATATTTTTTCCTTTTAAGAGTTATGCTTAATTTGATATATTTTTGTATGTAGTGTGTGCTCTGCAAAAAAAAAGAAAAGAAAAGAAGGAAGTTATGTTTTAAAAAAGTGATTTAGCAGCACAATTTCTTTGTGTGTGTGTGTATAATAAGGCAAATTTGGATTGGCTTGATTAGGTTGATCAAGATAGCTTTTTCTGAGAGTTATGCAGAATTTCATGGGGCGGTGAGTTGGCTCAGTCGGTAGCGCGTCTGCCTCACGATCACGCGGCCCGGGTTCGAACCCGAGTCTGGACTGAGCAATGTTGTGTGTAAGCATACCTTCCCCTCTAGCAAGAGGCGAAACACTCTGTCCCTCGGATAGAACATAAAATGGAGGTCCCGTGTATGAGAGAGTAACAACTCATGCACGTAAAAGATCCCGCTTCATTCATTCATCGCAAAGAGCAGGGTGTTTAACCCGGTGAAGTGGTCACACCACACAGCCAACTGGACCCAATGGAAGACCAGCTTAACGTAGCTGAATATGGGCTATCCAGCCATCTCTCAGACAGTCAGGCACAGGCGCAGAAAACTGCGCCTCCCGCCAGGCGCAGAAAACTGCTACTTTGGGGTTATCCGCCCGAGCGCCGAGCAAGTGTGCCCCCTACAATCGATTCTCGTAGTTTCCGCGAACAGTCGGTTCCACTGATATCGTCTGTACCAGGCGCCCGTTACTGCTTTTTACTGATTTGCAGTGCACTAAGTACTGTATGCAAGACAAATTGCCAAAACACGATAGTATGTATGTGTATACTGCACTGTATCACCATAATTATATCGAAATACAGCATGCATCAGGCACATCCAAAGCCACACGCTCTCACCAACAAACACCATGCGCTATATAGGTCTCTCCACACTGACCATAGCTCATTTATAAATCAAGAAATAGGCTAGTGAGATTGAGAATGAAGTAGGAGTCATTGGGATTACCTTGCTGTTACGAAGTTACGCTGTTCTGCTTCCTTTGCAGAATCATCTGCAATTAACTCTGATAACTCATGTTTAACTATATGTGCTCTCTTCTGTCTCTCTGGAATCTAATCTAAAACTGCAATACCTATCGCATAGCCCCTGCCTCTGTGCTTTGCCCATGGTCAGTTCAAGACCAGGGAGGTACGCGGTAGGCCCCACAGAGAGCCTGGCCGCACTTTCACAACACTTTCGTTGTTTTAAACTGCTGCCCTATGTTTACTCAACAGAGATAAGAACCCAGCCTGCCGGGGAGAGTACCACAGAGAAGAGAGAGGGGGAAAGAGATGATGCGTTGAGAGATGGAAGTTGGCTGTGCTGGGGGAGAGAAAGGGAAAATAGGCCAAGAGAGGAGATGAGAGAGGAGAAGGGAGAGAGGTAGAGAAAAGGAGAGAGGAAGGTCTGATAGGCAGGAGTACATTTCTGTTACACTATCCAACGCCTGTTGCACAAGGCTAAAAAGAGGGCAAACCGGTGGTCATTCAAAAAACATTTACCTAATTATGTATTCCGACCAGAATTACGCCAGATGTCAAGGTTTTATTCCCCTAAAAATTATTATTATGCAAGATTAGGTATTTGGCTTACTACAGAGGAAATATCAGAAAAGTGTCAAGGTTAGAATTTTCGTACGAAATTAATATCGATTAGGTGTATTCATCACCTAAATTTTCTCCATGCCTTTTACACTACGAGCATCGCGTGGCATGATGGGTATTGTCATTATAATATTCATGATAGCAGAAATCGGCGCTTTTCGACAGGCGCAGTTTTCTGCGCCTGTGCCTGACTGTCAGATGGAAATGAACAAACGGGTCTAGGGCAATTACCCCCTGGGCAATTACCCCGGACCCTTCCCCTGTCCCTAATCCTAATCCTGAAACTAATCCTAACCATAACCCAAACTCCTAACACTAAACCCAACCCTAACCCTAATCCTTAACTCTAACCTTACCACTAACCAGTATTTAGCCGGGGGGTAATTGCCCTCGGGGGGTAATTGCCCGGATACGGAACAAACAAACAAACAAACAGCACAATTTCTTTGTGTGTGTGTGTGTGTGTATAATAAGGCACATATGGATTGGCTTGATTAGGTTGATCAAGATAGCTTTTTCTGATCGTTATGCAGAATTTCATGTCATTTCTCTTATATAAACATGGTATGATTTGGAAAAAACCCAAATATATTGTACTGTATGTTGGAAAAATGATTCAACAGCACAAGAAAGAAGAATACAGCTGTTATTTTGTTGTTGGTAATATTAATTGCATTGTCAATATGGATTTGATATTGACTGAAACTCAAATGAAGAATATCATTAAAAAAAGTGTGTGTGTGTGTGTGTGTGTGTGTGTGTGTGTGTTGCCACCGCCGTCTCCTTTGGCCGAACACCAAGGTGCAGGCACGTGTGTGCGATGGATGGGCAACCAGATGGCCCAATGTCATTCGCACGTCGGGAGTATGTACCAGCACATCAGCAAGGAAGTACAGCTGTGTACTGGTATAGCTTTATAATGCACTTCTTTTACATCTCTTGTTACAAACACTAACTTCAAAGTCATGTGCAATGATGAATAAAGAGAGAAGGGACAGAGTTGCCAGAGATTAGGGAAACGAAAAAGTCTATATAATTCTATATTTCTATAATCATAAATATATACATACAGACACACACACACAGACACAGACACAGACACACAGACACACAGACACAGACACAGACACTCGGATTTTATACTATTCAACTATGTATAATAAGAAAGGTATATGTGTTGCTTGAAGGTTTGCATGGTGAAGTAAATGGGGGGGGGGGGGAAGGTTTGCGGTGACACCATGTGTATGTAGTCTTTAGCCGGATCGTTGAAGAAGATCCCAGAAAGAGGAGAATCGCAGAAAAGAAGCGACATATGGGGTTGTAAGGGGGGCAAAAAGTTAAGAGTTGGGGTCAGTAATGGGCTGGTAGTTGAAGTTGCACTGGTGGAGACGCTACGGTGTTGAGAAAAGGGAACAGAGAGAGTGGTAAGGAAGAATAGAGTGAGAATCAAGTAAGAATAATGTTCTTACATCGTTTGGAGGAAAAAGATGAAATAGAAAAGAAGGGGAAGAGGGAGGAGGTAAAGGTTGGAAAATCATAGAGATAAGAGAGAGAAGTGAAGGTTCCTGAAACCAAAGAGAAGAACGAAGTCGGCGTACAATGTGGACTATGGAATGCGGAATCAAACGGAGAAAAGATGAATAATCCCGCGAAGGAAAGGTAAGTCTAGGAGAGATGAGACTATAATTATGTTGAAAGAAGGGAGAGTTGAGAGACAGGGGGGTGGAGAAAACCAAGAGAAGAAGAAGAAGAAGAAGAAGAAGAAGAAGAAGAAGAAGAAGAAAGAGAGGAATGAAATTCAAAAAAGTAAAGGGGAGTGGGCTGGAGTGGATTCTAGAAATATATGTTGCAGAGGAGAGAACATTGTGGAGAGGAAAATTAATGACAATTAAAACCCGAAGAGGTTCCTGTGGGAGAAAGGAAAAGGAGAGGATAAATAAAGTTACAAATGTAAAGTGTAGTCCTGATCGAGGGGAGAATGCAAGAGACATAAACTTGTAAAGAAAACTGTGAATACATACATTGTTCCTCAAAAGGACCATTGCGTTGTATGGAAGCAAGAAATTCAAAAAAGAAGAAAAGATAAGTAGAGTAGAAACAGGAAGGAGAGAGAGAGGAAAGATAATTGAAATACCGAGTAAAAAGTGCTAGTGAAGATAGAGCAAGATATCTAGCTATACTAGGCGAACCGAGGAAAGATGCAAACAAAAATGTCCAGCCATTTATTACAAACATACGTAAATAATAACGCATACATTATGATTTAATTTTCAGTGAGAAAGCTCTATAAAGCAGATTTTGTAAAGTATGGCCGTAGATGGTGTGAAAAAACCCCCATGAATAATCGAGCACTCCTGGTTATCACCAGTTGTGGATACCTATAGACAAGATAGGGCCTTCGCTGTCAACTCCGTTCATCACTTACTATCAACAACAGCTTGCCGAAATGTAGTATATCTTTGATTGTTTGTTTTTTTCTCTCCCCCAATTCTTTTTTTTTTTTTGAAAATGCATCACGGATGGTAAAGTAATTTGCAAAGCCCTATATACACAATGGTTCTTGTTTAGTTCAGATCCCATTGGCATCGCATCGGACTTAGTTGGGTTACGATACTTCCACGATGGATTGTACTGTGCGGATGCAGAGTGAGTGTAGCTGTAGCTGTAAGTGATCACCCGTACGGTGGCGCTCTCCAATATGTCTCAAAATTTGTGAGTCGACCGTTAAAAATCTTCTGAATTCAGTAAATAGTATGGCTACATTAACGTATTTTAAATGATTTAACGTTACTCACAGTAAATAAGACTTTTATTTTTGTGATTTTAATTCTCAACTCACGTTTTGGAACTATTTTAAAGCCCTAAAACGAAATTGTACCAAACGAACCTTAATTATTTTGTACTTTAAGATATCGCATTTGCTGCCAACGTGTACTGAGTAATAGGTCTGTTGTATCACAAAAATCCTACCATACTTTTTTTTTTGCAACAAAACCTGAAATATAAGGAGATATCACTGTTTTTCTAGATAAATCATTACTGTAGACGGTTTAGTCTGGAAACATTTTGTAATAATTGCTGATGCCATTTTGTGCATTTAACAATACTTTAATATTATACTGATTCAAATTTTCACAGTGGTTCTCTCTATCCCGAACTCACATTTTACAACAAATCTAAAGCTCTAAAAGCTCTAAAAAATCTAAAGGACTGTACTGCATGCTGTAGACCTACACTGTCCCGAGGCGGAGTGATATCGGCAATCAAACACTGTTTACGCGGACGTAAGCACTACGTCATAATGCACATAGACTCACCGAACAATTATAGTAAACGTGTGATTGGTGCAAACCGACAATGTTCTACGCGGGCGTAAGCACTGCGTCGTAATGCTAAAGGACTGACGTAACAACGGTGAACGTGCCAAACAAGAAGTACCAGCAGCAGCTGAACTCAACGACACTTTGCGAAATTTTTGATACCGAAATTGCTGTTAAATTTCTGAGTGTGATTGAATTTTCAGAACGTTTTGCGGTAATTAAACAGATATTTGTTGTTCATGACAATACACAGGATAAACATCCTGCTATATGTAAACACTTTAAGACTGAGTTAATTGAAACGGACAATAAACAAAAGCCGGATTGACTGATATATTACGGACTTAGTTTATGGACGTTTTCCTGAAATGATTATTGATCTATATCCACATAACTTGTTAGGAATATATGTGATTTGAATGTTTTGGTACATAATAATGTAAGCAAATTCATTTGCATAGTGTATGCTCTACATCGTGTCAACAGTTATATTTTGTTACAAACCCTGTAATATATACTCTGTATAATGTCCTGTGTGACATACCCAGGATAAGGTACTACAGGTATCCTTACTCCTTGATGTAACAGGGTAAGACTTTGTCTTACTCCTTAGTGTAACCAATTCTAACACATTTCATTCATTCACTCATTTTCATTTCATTGTTGCACACACACACACACACAAAATAGTTTCATGATGGGGGACGTGACAGAAATCACACCTCCATGCATGAATTGGTCATACAGTGATCCCCCATCTGCTTTTCGTAGTTTCCAGCACTACAACGAGTTGATCTTTGAGGGACCCTTAGCAAAGAAAACCGATCAAGAAAAAAAAAATCACCTATGCCCTGCTTTGGCTGGGACAGGAAGGAATACACATCTACAAAGCCTGGAATAAAAAAATTTAAGACAGTGAAAGAACTGTTTGAAGCATTCGCAAACCACTTCCAGCCGAAAACAAATTTTCGCCTGGAGAGATTCCGACTTCAGAAATTCCAGCAGGAGCCTGGAGAGACAGTAGATGACTTTCTGAGCAGATGCCGCACACAAGTGCAGAAATGCAAATTCTCTGAACAGTCTGAAGTCAATGATCGTTTGATCGAGCAACTGATTCTTGGTACCCGCTGCAAGAAAGTACAAGAAATACTCCTCAGCAAGGATGAGAAACTTACTCTAGACGCCGCACTTGACATAGTAAAAACGCAAGAGGCCACAGAGGCAGATATGCGGTCTCTCCGTAACCAAGCGGTGAACATTGATGCTGTCACACAAGGAAGAAAACAGAGCCGCTGTGGAAACTGTTACTTGAGTCACCGTCCTAAGAAGTGCCCGGCGTATGGCACCACGTGCAAGGAATGTGGTCGCCCAAATCATTGGGCAGCAGCCTACCGCAGTAAGTAACCCCGACAACCCTGGAGGGGCCGAAATCCTCAACCCCCAAGAGGAAAGCCAATGTTTAGTGATCAGCACAGAGAAAAAAAAAGTTCAGTGATCAACGCAGAGGCAAACCAAAGTTCGGTGACCAGCACGGACGAGACCCTAGAAACAAGAGGCTACACGAGATGACTCAAGAGGCGTCAAATCCAGATGACCTTCATGAAGACTTTGAAAAAAATTAGTTTTGAGTGCATCTCAATCGATGAAGTGTCAGCTACTGAAGCATTTGCAAAATTAAACATTTGGCTAAAACCAAGAAAGCCAGCAACTTTGAAGGCCAAATTTGATACAGAAGCTGAAGGAAACATCCTGCTACTGAGGCTCTATCGGCAGATGTACCCAGACCAGATTGACGTCGCGGGACTCCCAAAGAAAGGGGTTCTACGGCCAAACACGACTGTCATCACAGCCTACAACCAAACGATCATCCCAAACCTTGGAACACACACTCTCCACTGTGAGCATGAACGAGCTGAGGTTGACGCTGAGTTCTATGTAGTTGACAATAACGGCCCTGCAATTCTCGGTCTACCAACACTGGTTGACCTTCGACTCATCATTCTGAACTGTGCAGTCGAGAAAAAGAACACACCTTGTACCATCAAAAATAAGAGACATCTCAAGGACTTGTACCCTGGTCGTTTTGAGGGCATCGGAAATTTCGAAGGAGAGTACCATAACCCGTTATCGACAAGGAGGTACCACCCGTGGTCCATCCTCCCAGGAGATGTCCCATCAGTATTAAGGATGACATTAAGCATGAAATAGACCAGATGGTAGAAATTGGTGTCATTACACAGGTAGAAGAACCTACAGATTGGGTATCCAGCTTGGTTTACTCACAAAAACCCAATGGGAGATGGAGAATCTGTTTAGATCCAAGAGACCTCAACAAAGCTATCAAACGCAGTCACGTGCCTATTCAAACATTGGATGAGGTTAGACATATGTTCATCGGGGCCACAACCTTCTCCACATTAGACGCAAAGCACGGATACTGGTCTGTAAAACTCGATGATGAATCAAGCAAGCTAACTACCTTTAACAGCCCCTTCGGAAGGCATTGCTTTAAGCGATTGCCATTCGGTCTATGCACATCCCAGGATATCTTCCAGGCCAAGATGACACAGATCCTTGAAGGATGCCCTGGTGTAATCGCGATAGCAGACGACATCGCGGTCATAGGCAGAATTGAGGAAGAACACGATGCAAATCTGCACAACCTGATGGAAGTTGCTACACAGCATGGACTCGTGTTCAACTTGGAGAAGTGTCAGCTCAAACGTGACCGCATACGCTTCTACGGACTTGTCTTTGACAAAGATGGGGCCCATCCGGATCCTGAGAGGGTAGCTGCCATGAGAGCTATCGAACCACCTAGAAGCAAGAAAGAACTACAAGAGTTCTTAGGCATCGCCACATACATGTCGCCCTTCATCCCCAATCTGTCAGCCCTGACAGAACCCTTGTGGAACCTGTTAAAGAAAGACACAGTGTTCAAATGGTCGCCTTCACACCAAAAGGCCTTCCAAAAGACGAAGGACGCCATCTGCAAAGATGTTATCCTTGCGTACTTTGACAGCAGGAAGGAAGTCGTGCTGGAGGTAGATGCCTCAACACAAGACATAGGAGCTGCTCTGACGCAAGAGGGCTAGTCAATAGCATTCGCTTCCAAGTCGCTCACAGAAGCCGAAAGACGATACGCCAACATAGAGCGCGACATGTTGGCAGTGGTCTATGCCTGCGAGAAGTTCCATCCATATGTATATGGAAGAAAATTCACTGTTATATCAGACCACAAGCCCCTTGAAATGATCACTCTGTGAAATCTAGGTTCAGCCCCTCCTAGATTGCAGAGATTCCTACTGCGAATACAAGGGTACAACATGCAAGTCAAGTACAAACCAGGGAAACAGATGCTCCTTTCCTTGCAATGTCAAGGCTCAACCCACTACCTGATGAGTCAAGTAAACCGCACATACAGATCAACTTCGTGATGTTCTCGGACCAAAAACTCCAAGAAATACGAACATCGACCTCCCAAGACGTGGAGCTATGTGCACTGTGTGATGTGATACTGGAAGGTTTGCCGGAGGAAAGAAGAGATGTACACCAATCCCTGCGGAAATACTGGCCGTTCAGAGACGAGTTGTCCATTGAAAACGGCATCTTACTGAAGGGGCCACCGATCATCATACCACAGAGACTGAGAGAGGAATACCTACACAAGGTGCACGAAGCACACCAAGGTGTAACCAAGTGCCAACTTCGAGCCAAATCATGCATCTTCTGGCATGGCATAAATAAAGACATTGAAAAACTGGTCAGCAAGTGCTATATCTGCCAGAAACACGGAGATGCTCAAACCTCAGAAACACTCAGACCTCATGAACTATCTACCAGACCCTGGCAGACTATCGCAGTCGATCTGTTCACATTCGGAGGTGCAGAATACCTGCTAGTGGCAGACACCTACTCCAAGTTCCTCATAGTAAGGAAAATGCCAGGCCACCCAACAAGTGCAGCAGTCATCACCTCACTCAAAGAGATTTTCTCAGAACATGGGACTCCAGAAAAGCTGATCAGTGATATTGCCCAATGGTCCATAATTCAGCAGTGCAGTGTTTGAGCAGTTCAGGAAGGAATGGAATTTCAATGGCTTTATGGAACGCCAGGTCAAAATTGTCAAAGCCACTATGGAAAAGGCGAGGGATGCAAACGCAGATCCAAGCAAAGCTCTTGAACAATGCCTAAGAGCTACACCCATAGACGCGCACTTACCATCATCATCAGAACTGCTCCTTGGTCGAAAAATCAGAACCAATCTGCCAAGCAAAATATCAAACAATTGCCTCAATTGCAAAAAAAAAAAAAGAAGAAGAAGAAGTAATATTCCGTAGCAACCACATTGGAGGAACTACAGTTAAACTCGCCTAAGTCGACATCGCATATGTCGAATAATCGCGCAAGTCGATAATTTTAAAAAGTCCCGATTTTTCCCCATTGACTTACGTGTATTAATTCACTCATAAGTCGAATTTTTTAAGTCGAATACTCGCTTAAGTCGATGAAATTCCAAGAACACTTTCACGGAAAAACCATTGAATTCACTGTGCCTAAGTCGAATAAGATTTTATTGTGTAATAAATCACTGTCAAAATCACGAGACGCCAGTTTTTGTTTACATACAGTATATACCAAAAGAAACTGTGTAAATAAACATTAACGTTTCATTAACGCAAGCGGTTTCACCTGAATCGTTAGTAACGCAAACTAACGATCGGGAAAATTAACGTTTGTAGCAACGACGAGTAACGATCCCTAGCGCAAATTAACGATGTTTCGTTAACATTAACGATAGGTAACGCAAGAACTCACGCGAGATTTTGGTTTTGTAACGAGACCTGGTGAAAGGACGACGTAGCCCCTGCGGAGTGTAGCGATCTATGCCTTATATTTAGCGGAGTCTTTTCGCGAATCGAATCACGATTTCGCGAATGGTTAATTTGCGACCGGGGTCACCAAAAACGCACGCCGGGCCACCAAAAAAACCGAATGTTTGCATTCAGTTTTGGAAATGAAGCGGTAACAATCGGTTCCATAAGATGCTGAATAAATGTCAGATGTTTGCTCTTTTAATTTTGGAAATGAATAACGGTAATATTGGATTCCGTATAATACTAAAATAAATGTCGGATGTTGGCTTATACTTTTAGAATGTCAGAGATTTGATTTTGCGTTCGGAAATGAATAAGGATAAAAAAAAAAAGTATCCGGAAGATGCTGAAATAAATGTCGAATGTTTGCTTTGAGGTTCGGATATGAAAAATAATGATATTCAACTCCATACGATGATAAAATAAATGCCGGATGTTTACTTTTACGTTCGAAAGTAAATAACAATTACATTCAGCTCCGGAAGATGCTAAAGTAAATGTCGAATTATCCCTTTGACGTTCGGAAATGAATAACAATAATAATGAACTTCGTACGATGATGAAATAAATGTCGGATGTTTACTTTTACGTTCGAAAGTAAATAACATTAACATTCAGCTCCGGAAGATGCTAAAGTAAATGTCGAATTATCCCTTTGACGTTCGGAAATGAATAACAATAGTAATCAACTTCGTACGACGATGAGATAAATGTCGGGTGTTTGCTTTTACTTTCGAAAGTAAATAGCAATAACATTCGGCTCCAGAAGATGCTAAAATAAATGTCAGATGATTGTTTTTACGTTCGGAAGTGAATAGCAGTAATATTCTTCTCCATACGATGCTAAATAACTGTCGGATGTTTGCTTTTAAATTTCGAAATGAATAACAGTAACATTTAGCTGCGTTTGATGGTAAAGTTAATGTTTGATATTTGCTTTAACGTTCGGAAATGAATAACAATAGTATTCAACTCCGTCCGATGATAAAATAAATGTCTTATGTTTGCTTTTATGTTCGAAAGTAAATAGCAATAACATTCAGCTCCGGAAGATGCTAAAATAAATGTTGAATGTTTGCTTTGGCGTTCGGAAATGAATACCTATGGTATTCAACTCAGTACGATGATGAAATAATTGCCGAAAGTTCGCTTTTACGTTCGAAAGTAAATAGCATGTAACTTTCGACTCCTGAAGATGCCAAAATAAATGTCAGATGATTCATTACACTTTCGGAAGTGGACAGCAGTAACATTCGGCTCCTTACGATCATAAAATAAATGTCGGGTGTTTGCTTTTGAATTTGGAGATCGAATAACGGTAATATTCTGCTCCGTACGATGCTAAAATAAGTAACAGATTGTTTCTTTTACATTTGGAAATGATTAACGGTATCAATCGGCTCATTTAGATGATGAAATAAAAAGCGGATGTTTGCTTTCACGTTCGGAAATGAATAAGGATGATATTCAGCTCCGTAAGATCCTAGAATGAATGTCGGTTGCTTGTTTTTACATTTGAAAATGATTAACGGCAACATTCGGCTCCGGAAGGTGTTAAAATACTTGTAAATGGTGGATGATCGCTTTTACAATCAGAAATGAATAACGGTAACTTTCGGACCGAACGTAGGACCGATTTAGTTTTGCTTGTTTTTTTTTGTTTTTTTTTTTTGTTCGGGCCACCAAAAAATAAAAATCAATCATTTTGGGGCCACCAAAATAAAAGTTAGTGTGGAGCCCTGGCCTGCATCAATGTGGATAAAGTGTCTTGCTGAAGGGCAAATATCGGGCACACCGCTCCAGCTCTCGGCTCCAGAGTAGACAACATTCATGTACATTATACATATGTACGTGTGGTGTAACTTTAAGTCGATTTTTTTCGACTTACGTACAAGTCGAAACTCGCCTAAGTCGATGTGTTTTGCTCAGTCCCGAGAAGATCGACTTATGCGAGTTTAACTGTATATCAAATTTTGTTGAAATTTTCTACACTTATTGGGCACATTGTATTCACTATAATACGAGCTTTGACTGCAGTGCCCCACCTTTTAAAAATTGCCAGGGCTCAAAGTAAGAAGTGTGTACGGAGATCTAAGATGTACCTAATCACACTATTCTACAGAAAGAGATTTTTCTTTTCTTTTTTAACTGAAAAATAAATCCATTCGCTTTATGATCCCAAACCTAAAAACTTTGTCGAAGAATTTCTCTTTCAGAAAACACTAAAACCTCAAGATTGGCCTCATTGATCTATTTCACCAGTTTTGTATCCTTATGTAAAAATATACGGCGCGCCAATTTTTGTGAGTCTTGTTTTGCATGGCCACATTAAGCTTCCAAATTTTCATGCAATTACTCCCGTCCCTATAGAAGTACCCCATGATGGGATAAAGAGAAAATATCTCCGAAAAAAAGAAGAAAAACAACTACAGCAACACCTGTCTACACTGAATTTTAAACAAAAAATGAGATTTTGGAGGATTTTGCAGATTTATCACGTTCTGCAACAAAAGTTTAGCGCGATTACGTATACAACAGGTAAATGAACTATGTAGTTTCTGTGACTTTGAGCATTCTTCTTGGATGATTTACCTGTACACATTCTCCCCGGTTTCATCCATCTCTCAAAAAGAAATGCATAGAATTGAAACATCCACAACAGCAATCACGTAGTATGTGTTTTATCGAGAAAGCTTACCAGCCTTGCCTTACAGTGGGGTGAAAGTGCAGCCAAACATGCACACAGGGTTGTGCTTGAACCCAGATGGATTTAGCTCCTTTTGGAACAAAACTCGTGAACTATATAGGCCTACGTTAACAGCACTAAAACAGAGGAAAACAAAACCCTTTTTGTCGAATGGGATCTGAACAGTTCTGTTGAAGGGTAGAGCAATTCATGTTGCTTGACGATCAAAACTTCTGAATAGCGCCATCAATAGATTGATATGTGAAAAAAAAGGGTAGAGGCTTTGGAAGACCATGCCTCCCTAGACAAGACCTTCGAGAATTACCGATGATGATGACGTCAATCTAAAGAAACAGAAAGGCTAGTACAGTGTAGTGAGAAGCTTTGCAATGATAATAGAATAAATCCTTACATTGCATTAAAGTTTACATTTTCATTTCCAGTCTCTTTTCAATTGTAGTTTGTACTTGTTCTTCTTCACACGCACACACACATACACACATACATACCCGAAAACGTACTGTTCACATACTAATCACAGTACTGTGATATTTGGCTTAAAAATATCTCATTATATCATGAAATAATTATATACCTATCAGGTAGCGATTGAGGCAAGCGGATATCACATTATTGTTGTTGAGTTTTCTTCTTTGGTTTTTTTTTTGGTTTTCTGTGATTGTTGTGTGGAAACATAAAATGAATAGGAAAGTGTGTTTCAGCATTTTTTTTCTACACGACTGTGTATTTTTTTTTTCGAGTAGTGGACCGGTGATCAGGTATGTTTTAGAGTCCTCTTTTCATTTCTTCAAAATCCTTTGCACACTCTTCAATTTCAACTCTAATAACTATTGAGAGGATCATGCTACTGCTTTGAAAGTTGGCACCAATACTATTATGGACAGATTGAGTTAAAAAAAACCAGCATGCTCAATTTCAGCTTAATGTGATAATGCCTTCTTTATTGTTGCTCCCGTGGTTTACATTCTGTTGTTTTTTTTTTTGTCTCATTCATCGCACAGCTAGCACGGCTTGTTAGAAATTAAGCGCTTGAATTATCCTAGTACTTCAGATCCTCTTTTCTCAGTTCAAACTTTTCCAGAGTGCAAGCTTTTCTTTCCAACATTTAGATATGCTAAGAGAGTCCATTTGAATTGATTTACACATCATTTTTAAGCTTAGAGTCTGCTCTTAGAGAATCTGCCCTTATAAACTAAAAATTCATGTCTGGCTACTTTTTGTTGTTGTTTTTTTTTTTTTGATGCAGGGTCACATGTGTATTGTCAAATAATAATTATGTTTTATAATCTTACAGCTTTCTTAGAAATGTCAACATAAAGTGAATTCAACAAAGTCATTTTCATAATTTTGTTCATTTTTTTCGAATTCTGTCCATCATTTACAGATGCTGTCACTTGTTTTGCGCAAAAAAATGTTTTGTTTTTTTCTTTGAGATTTGGACGTTGGACGAGAAGGAGGAGAAGGCGCAAACGTGAAAAGAAGACAGTATCATCACCATGGTTCCCCCCCCCAAAAAAAAAACCCTTCACTTGGAGGGATAAAGCTATATACTGCTTTGAAATTTGTTTTTTTCAAAGACTGAAGTCTGCTGTCAGAATCTTAATTCTCTTTAATTAAAAATCCATGTCTGGCGACTTTTTGTTGGTTTTGTGGTGTATGATCACACACACACACACATTATGTATATATATATATATATATATATATATATATATACATGAAGGTGCCAAAAAAATTTGACACGCTCCAATGATTGTCACTTCATAATGAAAATACTGTCTTTGATATCACACAAAGACGAAAGAAATTGAAAATTTGAAAATTTCTCAGAATGAAATTGTCAAACCTATAACATTTTTGATTAATAAATCCATAACCCTTGGTATAGTTCCCAAGAAATGAAAGGTTGCTAAAATTATTCCTTTATATAAAAAAGGTGACAGATCGATTCCTAATAATTACCGACCAATTTCTATACTGTCATGTCTATCCAAAATCCTTGAGAGAGTCATACAAAAACAGTTGATTCAGCATTTGAATCAGAATAATATACTCACAATAGAGCAATCAGGTTTTCGTCCGAAACATTCTATTTCCACAGCACTGATTAAGGTCACGGATGCGTGGTTAAAAGCCATGGACAAAGGAATGCATACAGGTGCCGTATTTGTCGATCTTCAAAAAGCTTTCGACCTTGTCAATGTAAAATGCCTTCTCAATACAATGCGTAAAATTAGATCAGTAGCAACTCGCTTAAATGGTTTGAAAATTATCTCCCGAATCGGAGGATTGTTACCAGTATAGGGAATTGTATTTATGAAGAATTGCCCATTGGGTTAGGGGTGCCTCAAGGATCTATCTTAGGTCCCTTGCTATTCATTATATTTATCAACGATTTACCTTCTGTATTCGATTCATGTAGCGTACATTTGTATGCGGATGACACAATTTAATATGTTTTCTCATAAAGACTAGCGTACACTCTAAGAAAAAAAGGTTCTCAAATGGTTCTCGTCGGCTCCAAAATGGTTCTCATCAGATGGTTCTCGCAAAATGGTTCCGATGAGCACCTATAAATGGTTCCCAATCGAAATGGTTCCGTTCGTCACCATTTGCTAGTATGCGACCCAGTCCCCGAGTGTTATTTGTGGTACTCTTGCAGGTCAAACAATATATTTAGGTCCACTTTCACTTTTCCCCTTGCTGTATATTCGAATGCCAGATGTAAGAATCACCAAAACTGTGGTATTGGTACAAAAATATTGTATGTGTTTCTACTGCTGTGATGATAAAAAGTACATATTGTTTTTATCGTAGACTAATGACTTCTCTTGGCTGCGTGCCAACTGACAGCTGCCACGATCCAATTTTAGCGCTCGATCAGATATGCGTACGCGCAAACGTACACATACTAGTACTGCACTGCACTGTAGGACTATGTAACCGCCGCGCGGCACGCGCCGCGGCTATATTTAGCCCTGTGCTGCCTGCGGGCGCCTAGCGCCTGCGCCTATGCAAACCTATTGTACCACCACAGCGGCAGGAGAGTGCCAATGCAATACCATGCATGCAGCAGCAGACGGCTAATAGTACGTAGACGTATACAGACACGTACACTTACACATTCTATGCATCACCAGTATCACACCCATAACGAACGGCACCCGGTAACGTTAGACATTGATTTTGTCTGAAGTGGACTGGAAACGTGTCACTGTCAATTCCATTTTCGCCACGGCAGTCATCACAATTTAGGAGAATAGGTAAGATTTTTAGTTTTAATGTGGTTTTATCTCATTTTTAGACGACAGTTGTTGGTACAAAATCAACTCAAGTTAGATTCATCACTCAGTTTTCGTTTTCAGTCAGTGATTAACCGTTAACGGTTAGCTAGCATTTAGCTAACAGTTAGATCCTAACGTTAGTGTTAGATCTAATTTGATCGAAGCTGCTATCTTGTGTAATGTTTACCAGGTACAGTAGATCCAGACCTAACAATAACATGTTTAGGCCTAACACTTTACAATTAGAAATTTGGCATAGCAATCAATGGCCCATGGGCTAGCCCGAACAGACGCCGTGCGGGGCCGGAGCATGGCTGTCACGTTTTTACAGCGACTGGGCCGTGCTAAGTTATTAGTACTTAGCTAGGCCTGCATGTAACGCTTATGCCTATTATTAGTATTAATAATAGAGTCTGCTAACTCCGAAACACAGCCCGAACGCCGAACGCAAAGATAACTGTGTACAAGGAGCGCCCCGGGGTAAGCTCTAATACCGGAAACCGTTCTACATGCAATAACTTTTGTTCTATAACTGTCATTGTTAACGTTAGAGCCAATAGAGGTCTGTCTACGGCCCAGTAGGCCTAACTGTTAGGTCAAAATCTCTTCAGTATGTTTTCAGGCTTGTTCTAAGTAAGGAGTCACGTCATGTAATGCCGTGTTCTGTTTATCGAATTATAGCGTGACTTTGTTTTATTAACGCGGTGTAGGTCTATTGTTTCTTTCAATTCATATGTCAGGGAAGTGGACACACCAACATGCACAGAAACCAGGGAACAGGAAACTCCGGCCGGGACGATGAAGCAGAACGTACGTGTTTTGGTCGCTGGTGCGGTTAGGGAAAAAGGTAGACTCTACATCGATCAGAGAGACAGCCTGTGACAGACCGTTGACAACATCGGCCAGAACCGTAGGCTTAACACTAGCCAAGAATGAGCTGGGCGGCCACAAGAATTCATCGATCAGAATAAGAGCCAGAACCCAGGCCTGGGCTAGTCGAGAATGAGCTGTGTGGCTAAGATGATACATCGATCAGAATGACAGCCCGTGATAGCCCGTAGACAGCATCAAACAGAACCCTGGGCTTGGCAAGAATGATCTGGGTGACCAAAAGAATACATCGATCAGAATGACAATTTTAGCCCGATAGCCCGTTGACAGCATCGACCAGAAACCTACGCTAGCCAAGAATGAGCTGAGTCAAAGAAAAAACACTGATGCTGCCAGAGAAAACCTTTGAGAAATATGTAGATAGGTAGGTAAGTCTGTTTGCATTGACTTATAGTGTATTTTATAGCTGCTCTTTCAGAATCTGCCGTCAACCAAATATTCATGTCAGGCGACTTTTTGTTGGTTTGTGTGATGGAGGGTCACATATGTTTTGTTATGATCCCAATACAGTATTTGAAGAGTTTGGTCGCAAAAACCGATAAGTCCATTTTTGAAGATTTTGAAGTACGGTCTCTGTCATAAAGTACAAAATAATACCTTTTAAATGATTTATTGGTCACTACATATAAACGTACATTTTAAAGTTATGGTCAAAAGAAGCAAAGATTTTTTTTATTATTCTCTTTATTTTTTTAACCTTTAATCGCAAATATCTCCATTTGGCAATTATGGACTTATCGGTTTTTGCAAACAAACTCTTCATTCGCAACTTACAATGTAGCCTACCAGTGATAATGTTTCACTATAATTTGCATTTAACAGCTTTGAATCAACTGTATGGGGGGGGGGGGGGGGTAGACGTAATGAGATCAGACCAGATGCCAATCTTAGAAGTGGAGTCATTCATAGTTCTAAAGTTTAAAAGCACAAATGGAAAATGCTCTTTATACTTCTCCAGTCATTGTGTGGTCGATTTCTGCACACTTTTAAAGTTTGCACCTAGACTGGTAAAACTTATTGCATTTATACCCACGCAGGAATTACGTATTGTGTAGAGAATTGAAGATTATGTAATTTATTTCAAAGCACTGATGCACCTCTTGTCACCAGTTTATATTGCTTTTGCAGACATACAAAATGTACATGTACGTGGTGGTGGTGTTTAAAAGACTGTTGTCAAATTTGGTGAACAAAATGACAAATGCTAACAACATATTATTGTCATAGGCAGGTTATAGGACAGCAAATTCAAATCTCAGCTTTAGGCCAGCATCATATATAGTTTACTCTAATGAATTTGTTGCTCTGCTTTTTAAAAAAGTGTAAAATTTTATTGATTCCAAATGTTACATATTTTAGATCATGGTTGAGGAATTTTGTTCATTCATGCTTGTGAAACTGTGTGGGTGTGGTATCCTAGCTCTTTTCCTCTTGGGATTCTTATTATCCTTCACATTATAAACAATGTGTTCTTTTCTTCTTCTTTTTTTGTGTGTGTATGTTTTCGTAGGACATGCTGTAAATTGTCAGAAGTCATGATTAACCTGAATTGATACTCTTCTTGTATTTGCAGTTGTATAGATGTGTCTATGGTGCTTTCAAATTGCAGAACAACAACAAAAAAGGTCACTCGTATACAAACAAAGATAAGTTAATTCAAGTACTCGACGTTATGAATGTGAAGTGAAGAAGTGTAAAGCTTATCCTATCCCAAGTATCATACTAGCAATATAATGTATGTTTTTTGTGACAATACCAAAGGTCCTGTTTAATGGGATTGTTTTCCTGCCCTTTGTAGTTGCTTTTAGGACAAGTATGCTTTAAAAGAAAAAAAAAACCAACAACAACAACACCGAACAAACTAGCAAACATGTGGAAAAAGTTCCTCATACTACTTAAGTAATGTACTTGACTTCTGCCTATCTTAAGACTGACACAATTACTGTATCTCATCCATGCAGGAATTATTTCACAGAGAATTAGAAATTTTGCTATGTATTTCAAAAGCCTGATGCACCTCTTGCTATTTCATATCATCTGTACAGAGATGTGTGATGGTGTTTCAAGAACTGCTCGGTACACAAATGACAAATATTGTGGAAAAAAATTAGTGAACAAATTGGAATATTTTTTTAAGAATATTTGACAGATTATAACATGACAAATACAAACCTCACCTTTAGATTGTAAAAGTGAAGGTGAATAAATACATTTCTGCGAATTTGTGAAAGAGCAAATTTCTATGGTTTTCAATTATTGAGTAATGTTTCATGAAAAAATATTGGTGAATGTCATGTACATGTATTCATGCTTGTGAAACTGTGTGTGCATGGGTGTGTTATTCGTGCTCTTTTTTTTCCAGTGTCAATGATAATGTATGACATGCTAATGTATTGCTAATATACATGTTTTGAACGTATGTTTGACTGATGAGATGAAATTCAGATGAATTCATTTCATTTCAAATGAGTTTGTGATGCACATTTTCAATGCAGATAGGTAATGTACCTTTAAGAATGGTGCCAGTGAAGCACCTTACCAGCACTGCATGTGAAACACACCAAAAATACACAGACATCAATTCACATACTACATTCTAAGAACAAAGAAAAAGGTTCTTTTGAGCACCATTAAATGGTTCTCAGCACTGTCACAATAGCGACACCTTTTTTGGAGCCTGTGAGAACCTTTTTAAATGGTGCCTGTCGGCACCTTTTAACATTGGTGCCCATTAGAACCTTTTCCAATGAAATGGTTCCCATGAGCACCTTTTGAAAAGAGTCAAAAAGGTGCCCATCTTTAGTCAAAAAGGTGCCCATGGGCACCTTTTAAATGGTACTCACGAGCACCATTTCATCGGGAAAAAGGTTCTAATGGGCACCTTTTGCAAAAGGTGCCGACAAGCACCATTTCAAAAAGGTTCTCACGAGCACCTAAAAGGGTGTCGCTATTGTGACAGTGCTGAGAACCATTTAATGGTGCTCAAAAGAACCTTTTTTTCTAAGAGTGTACAGTTCAATCAATTTTGCGATATGAACTTCTGAAACTCTACAAATGGATTACTGAAAATAAACTGAAAATTAATCATGATAAAACTGTAAGTATGTTAATTGGGAACCGGCATATGATTGAAAGGTAGAAGAGATTGGATCTTAGCACAAAAGGTCATGTGATAAATCAAGTACAGAGTGAAAAATACTTGGGCCTTTATATTGATGCTGAACTTAAATGGGATGTTCATGTTGATCATTTGTGTCAAAAGGTTGGTCGCATGATTTCATTTCTTCGTCGTTTACGACAATTTATCAGTAGAAAACATCTAAATTTGATGGAACGGTTATCTTATACCTCATCTAGATTATACAGACATTATAATATAGTGTCTGTATCATACAGACATTATATGTGTGTATGATACAGACATTATAATATAATGTCTGTGTCATCACGTGAAGTTGCTCACGTGATGATTGAAATATTATTTCAATCATCACGTGAGCAACTTCTTGACCAGATGTAGAAACTTCGAAATAGCGCGGGAAGAATCATCTTAAAAATCAAGCCACGATCTCATCTTTCCGTATCATCCATGCATGAAATATTACAGTGGGAAATTTTGAAATCTCGTCAGTTTCGACGTTCAAATTATGATGTTTACAATATTGAATAATTCAACACCCAGTTATTTGCAAGAGAATTATGATATATTGATAAACCCTATCATTTTCGATATAATAATCTTCTCTTAATACCAAAACCTCGACCAAATAGTTGTAAACGCACATATTTTTTTTTCTTTTTTTAACAGAGGTATAAAGTTGCATAATAGTCTCCTTTTTGTATTCGGAACTGCCCAACAATTGTTATATTTAAGCGATCATTGTTAAATAATTAGAATGAATATGACTCAATAGTGTTTTATTTCCGCGAATAATTCAAAGATTTTTATGTATGATGTTTGTATTATTAATGATTGCTATGATTTGTATAAGGACCTTTAGCTAGAATAAGAAGATAATGTTGAACAATATTATTATTGTTACGATACGACCCCCCTTCCTCCCCCTCTTTTCTATCTTTTTTCTTTTCTTCTTCTTCTGGTCCCCATGGAAGACCAGTGACTCTATGATAGTGTCGCTGAATATGGGTTTTCCAGCCGTTTTTACTCCATCTCATCTATTACCCTGTCTTTGTTATTATTGTTTATGTTTACTGTATGTAAACTCTTACTTTTCAATGATATCAATTTTCTCTTATTTGCATATGCTTGGAAAACATTGTATTTCTGTAAACTCTGTATATTTGTAAAGTCATTTCATTTGTATGTATTTTTTATGACGGGAAATAAAACCAAACTAAACCAGGGGAGAACAAGTGAGCAAAAGATAGCTTGATATAATTATTATATCCTACGACGATATAATCAATAAATTATATTGATATTCATCAAATTTATTCGTTGACACACAAATGCACATAAGTATATCATGCTTCTGTATCCTGTGCATGTTGAGCATTTTTGTATCTATGCATTCGCTTTGTTTGTTTACTCATACATGTACTTATATGTACAAAAAGTCTTGTGCTATACATCCCATGCTTATAGGTTAGTCCATAAGATATATTGGACATGGCTTGAAAGACCATAAGACATGCTGGCTAAAATGTTTGGAATAAATTAACCCCTCGAATTGCGTAACATCAAGTCCATATATTCATTTAAAAAAGCAGTTAAGAACATGCTGATCACATAGTTTCATTTCATTTCATTTCATTTTATTTCATTCTTCTCCTCTTTCCAACAGAACATAACACAGTATAAATTAGGAATTATATCAAAATCGTATACATACATCTTGCAAATGATATCAAATGATACAATAATAAAGTTACATGGATGTATACGCAAAAAAATACAAGGTTATGTTTCAGTTGAAAAAAAAAAGAACTGAGAGGTCCACTAAAAAGCAAGCTTGTAGATTGTGAACCCCTCAAGAAAAATGTAATGAAATACTTATTTGCATATGCTTAGCACAAGTATAATTTAAGACAAGACGGAACAAAATAGGAGACACACAGCAACATGACACGACTCGACAAAATAGATGGAAAAATGGAAGGAAGGAAGGAAGGAAGAAAGAGAATGCCTACACGCTGATCAAGGAAACAAAAGAGCGCGACAGTACCAGCACGACCAGTGATGTTCCAAGGAGGTTTGAGAAATGGAGTTCCAATTGGCTGTAAACATTCAAACAGCTGTCAGTTTTCTTTTGACGTACAAAAGAATTCCACAGGTGCATTTGTGACTTTGATGATCGGGGTTCGATGCCGCCGTCTTTCCGAGCAAAGAGATGATTCATTTGGAACGCTAACATAAAGTCGGATATATTTTGTTTGTTCTTGCATTTAAGGATATCAAATTTCAGCTGATGGTAAATAAGGCATACAAACAAGGCAAGTGCCAAATTGTGTCTCGCCCATTCGCGTACAAGGAATTAATATTTTTTTAATAACTCCCAGAAGTTAATTGACCTGCTTATGACCTTTGATCTTGTGGTGACCTTCAGCAAACCAAGCTACATTTACCATCCAGGTTTGGTCACAAACGGACAAAGGGATCAAAAGTAGTGAGCCACAATCGAAACGTGTCATAAAAACATAACATTGGGCCCTAAAAATTTGTTGACCCCTTTCTGTGACCTTTGACCTTGTGATGACTTTTAACTCCCCAAGGGACATCTACCATCCAAGTTTGGTCGCAAACGGACTTAGGGATCAAAAGTTATGAGCCACAATCAAAATGCGCCCTAAAAACATAACATTGGGCTCTAAAAGTTTGTTGACCCCTGTCTGTGACCTTTGACCTTGTGGTTACCTTCAACTTCCCAAGAGACATCTACCATCACCCAAGTTTGATTGCCATTGTAGCAACATGTGCTGAGTTACGTGTGATAAGAGAGTCTTGCAAGTAAACTTTAACGTTGACCTCAAATGACCTTTGACCTTATCATGTGACCTCTTACGGCACCATGACATGAAGGCACCCCCTGTGCATCCATCACCCAAGTTTGATTGCCATTATAGCAACATGTGTCGAGTTACGTGTGATAAGAGAGTCTTGCAAGTAAACTTTAACGTATAACCTCAAATGACCTTTGACCTTATCCTGTGATCTCCAACGGCACCATAACATGAAGGTACCCCCAGTGCATCTATGACCCAAGTTAGGTTGTAATCCAAGCAACTTATGTGAAGTTATTTGTCAAAAGAGAGTCTTGCAGGTAAACTTTAACATAGAAAAGAGAGTCTTGCACATACTCTTTAATATATGACCTCACATGACCTTTGACATCATCACATGACCTCCGACAACACCATAACATGAAGATACCCCTAGTGCTTCTATCACCCAAGTTTGGCTACCATTGCTGTAACAGTTGCCAAGTTATGCATCATAAGAAAGTCTTGCAGGTAAACTTTAACATTTGTGACGGACGACGGACGGACGACGGACGGACGACGGACGGACGACATTTGGATCCCTTAGTCTCGCCTTCACCTCCGGTGGGCGAGACAAAAAGGAAGTAACTCCTGTCTAGGATTATGTCAAAAAGTGTAAATCCTAGACGTACCTTGTGAAAATATTTTGAACTGCACCCTTACTGGAAAGTCGATTTCATCATTTTTCTGATCTCTTCCGACAAATGAAACTGGTATAATCTTCAAGTGTAGTTCTTTATTCGTTTATAATATTATATTAGATTAGAGTAAAAACATGTTGAGTCGGGTAATTTTTATTTTTATTTCATCAATTTTTGTGGAATTTTTATTCGCACATCCCTGTGTCTGTACCTTTATGTACCGCTCATGTTTCATAAGAAGAAACAGCGAAAAGTAATTACCACCATAAAGACATATCTTCCATTGAGAGTGACGAGTCATGATGCAATGCCACATGAATCAATTGTCTTCTCATCTATGAGGCAGCTCCAGTTTAGCACATACTTCAAATATTTCTTAGTGGCGGCATTAAACATGGGATCAAGGGATTGACTGTTGTCACTCCATCTCTTGAACCTCCTTGGATGTTCTATGCAGAAACCCTACCCTATTCATTCTGTATCCCTGGCTTTTATATATGTTTGTTCTTGAGACTCTGCACATGCGGGACTCACCTGCCTGTGCCCATTCTGCACTCCTCCAATATAAATTTACGTCTTTGTCTCTGCTGTCTATTATTCTTGTTATGTCGGGCAAACTATACTCCTCTATACGTCCTGGTAGGGTGCGGAACTGTATATACTTCTTATTTGTTCTTATTTCTCTTCCATTCTTTATTCAATCTAACCTTTATTAGACAATAGCAACATTGTATCATGTCTATTTGTGCGTGAACATGTGAATACATTACTGTAATCTATAATCATGTACACGTGTATGTATTTATTGTGAGTTTGATTTGGCAAGCCTGGTATGGGAAGGCTTCCATCACCCTCTCTTTCTTGCTCTTTCTGTCTCTCCTATTATCTCCCTTATCCGAGAGCATCATGTTGGACCCCCTTCTCTTACTGCATTATCGTATTCTGTCATCGGTTTCCAAAGGGTCAAGCTTATAGCTTATTGTTGGCGACCATTCTGCATGGTAATTCATAACACATGTATTGTAATTATGTGGCAGATGTATGTGTAATCAAAATTGTTGAAATTGTATATTTGTATATGTCATACGCCTGCAGACGATGGCTAAAAAGTGGGTTTAAAAGGCTCAACTGACAACTATCGTACAACAAGCAAATTTTAACTTTTTTAAAAAGTATACGTCCTGACAATATCCCACATGAAATTTACCCAGAAAATCTAATTGGTAACATGATCAAATGACGTCATCAAAATGAGGTCTTTAAGAACTGCAATTTTGCTAGAAAATTGTCACTTCGACATCTCTAATATAGGTTTTCCCGGCCAATTTCGCACTTTTGTCAGTCCATTTGATAAAAGGTTCATTCAATTTAGCGAAAAACCTCGTCACTGCACATTTTGTCATTCAAAATTGCAACTTGTTCGTTCAATTTAGCATTTCGTACATGTGCCTTTCGAATTCGTAAAACGGGCATTCAAATTGGCAAGTGCTCTTCAGTCATTCAAATTCGCCAGCACTGGCGGCAAATGGTATATCAGTCATTCAATTTCGCGTATGGGCAGTCAAATTCCAAGCATGTTCATTCAAATTGGTGAAAAGGTGAAAACCGTGATTTATACGTATTTGAATGTGAATTTTTGTTTCATCCACACACTGTTAAGTATAGTAAAGGTATCTTTGATCCTAAATAACTCAAGTTTGTTGTTCTGTAACGCCTCTCTTCTTTCATGCATGTTATCAGAGCTATACATGCACCAGTACCATAGATTCACTTCACTTTCTTATGTCCAGTCATGACAGCACAAGTTAGATACAGGCGTATCTCTCAAGAAGACAGGGAAATAATCCTAGAAGCATTTGAGCGTCATAACCTTGACAAATTGATCTCTAGAGCTGATCCAAGAACTTTATTCCTAATGATGATTGACGCAATACAGCACCCACCAAATGAAAATAATGAAACATGCAGATAAAGGAAATAATCACGATGTAAATTGAAATCTCCTTCTCCCAATCAATATCAAAACAAATTTAAGATTAATATATCTGTGAATGAAATAATGCTGTCGAACATTATAAACAAATATACATATTTTGAAAGTACTATTGCAAAGATGATATCAGAATAAAGAATGAATACGAAAATATGAAATGTCAAGACGCTTGCAAACAATACCTATATGATGTATGAAAATGAAGAGAGGAATCAAAGCATAAACGTGTCTACTAAATTGACTGCACTAAATGCGAAATTGGATGCCCAAGAATGAATTCGAATGAACGAGCGCAGCGTATACGTGATCACGTGACTATATCATGCTAAATTGAATGAACGATTTGCGAAATGGTACTTGTCTTACGAATTTGAATTGAAAAAGTGCTGATTCGAATGATGTTAAAGGTAATTTGAATGCTCCAAAATGAACTTGAATGAAAAGATTATGAAATTGAAATACCGAGCAAGCCACCTAGGCTAAATTGTGCTAAATTGAATGCAGCAATTAGGAATTGGACTGAAAAAAGTGCGAAATTGGCCGGGAAAACCTATAATAAAAATGGAATATTTCGGAAAGAAAGTGATTCTAGCTACAGTAATGCTATTTCTCATGTAGTTCAGGTCATCAGCCATCAAGTATGCTCATTTTCAGTTGAGCTGGTGTGTTGTACGCATACATATAGCAACCTTACACTGACGTAGTAGAAATAAACAAAAATTCCATCATAATTGTCATTAAATTTGTTGAAATATAATAAGAATGTCTAAATACAATTATGTTTTTGATGTGTCTTGTTGGTTTCAGCGAAGAGCAAAACCAATTTCGGTCTTAATCATGTGTTAATAAGGGGGAAATATAATCATTGCCATGGTAACTCTATCATGAAAAAAAAAAACCCTTAATGAGAAAATGTAATTCTTTCTATGCAAATAGTAATAAATTAAGCTTAATAACTTTCAAATAAGTAGGTGCCCAGTAAAAATATCCAGTCACTAGATGACTCAACTTATTGTAAGGGTAACCATGGTCACCAAATGCAATTGTTTCCATGGCAACGAGAAAGAGCTTGGGAAACAGGTTTAGGCAGTGGAATGGGAGTACAATTTCAACATATCGGTGAAGTGTCATTTTGCTTGTGTATTCTATTTATTAAATATACTAATATGGATGTCACACTTGAGGTAATGAATTATGTGACGATCATGTGCATACTCCGCCTGATGAGCACTCAGCCTGATCTTGTCTTCCCTAGGGACAGGCCCATGCAGCTGCAAGGTCAGGTGCAATACAGTAATGATACCTTCGTTTGCCTTTTCCATACAGTGTAGCCATGTCACTGTCAAAGTGACAAAGTGAGGAAACTCTCACCTGAGAATATCACATGTATAATAGTTACATCTTAACTATAGTTTTTAAAGATTCTACGATCCACATTGAGCTTAAGATAGTACATTACATATCATTATCAGTATACGTATTCAAAATGAATCCCAGGTCTTTGATCGATCAGGAGATTTCAACTAAGTTATGACAAACCAATTGGGGAAATCGAGTCAACTGATTCATTCCTTAATCATGTATGTGTAAAGTCGTAGCTATCTGAAGACAGGATTCTAGAGTGTGTATTAACAGTACATATAGTTTATATCATGGAAAAATATGGGTGACATAATTTTGAGACGTTCAAACTGTGGATTGTGTTATAATTGTCATGTTTAGTACGGATACAAATAGGCTTATTGACCATAGTTACAAAAATTACCATATCATCCATGTACATGTTCATGAACATGTATTTTACTTCATCCACATATTCCATTTTGTTACCATAGTAGAGATAAAGATAATGTAATTATCGGAAAACTTCAAGCAGTAACAAAATTGCACTGTTAGTTCATATAAGATACTCTCTTTAAAGCATGCAGTGCTGTTTGCTTCACGGAAAGAATGAGTGTCAGTTAAAACTTTTAATATAAACATACAGTTTTAGCAAGTAACAATTAGGGAAGGGTAAGGCAGAGGCAAATGACTTACCCTCTTCTTCCCTGCATTTGTGGAATTATTGATGATTATTGATGATCACCTATCCAAACGATGCGCATATACAAGGGCATGTATGGTCAACCTTTGAAACATATATTGTTCAAAATGCTTTTATAACCTAGTGGTATCAACAAAACATTGTGCTTTCAAACATGTTTTTTTTTTTTTTCGGAAGAGATTGTTGGTATGTAGTCTGATAGTGATCTATGACAAAATGTGTATGCAGTTTCTGTTAACAGTGCTTCATTTCTTTCAGAAGTACAGTATTATTTGTTGTAGTAGTCCATCGAGTATAATGAGCTTGCTTTGATATCGTACAAACGTCCATGCAAGACCCGTTTCACAAACATTGATTTCAGTGAGATCAGTGCCACTTAGTGTTTTCAGTTTCACTTTAATAGCAAGTCCTCGTGACTGGAAGATACCAATCAGAAAAGTGAGATAGCGAGACTGAAACCTGAAGTGAAACTGAAACCAAAAGTTTGGTGAAACACCCTACAGGACTGCAACAAAGGAACACCCATGAACTAACCATTTTTATTGGGAGTGGGGGCGGAGGTAGAGGAGGGTCTTATTGTATGAAATATTGACTTAATCTATATTCTATGCCTAATTGAGTTGAACGAAATGTCAGCTTGTCTTATGATCGTGCCGAATGGAAAACAAAAAACAACAAAAAATCCAGCTACTGAAATGGAATATAATTATATAATACACCACTAATAATGAAAATTTTGATTTCTGGATAGCTGTGTTATAATGACTACAGGCAAGTTTGAGTGTAACCATGGTAACTATGGTCTCTCACAGATTAGGTCTCAACTCCAGTCAATCAAATAGCTATGAATTTACATACTTACTTATATAAACTTAAAATGGTGTTTATCGTTGAGAAGACGTTGCATTTTTTTGTTTGAGAAAAACATTGTTTTCAGCATAAAGTTGCCATAGAAATGACTTAATATGGGCTCAGATATTTTGAAAAAGAGGTCACAAATGGGCCCAATTTTGCTTGAAGAAAGGTAGGATATAAGAAATACATACACTAGCAACTTATCTCATGATTAATGTCAGTTGTATAATGAACACTTGAGATATCCTAAAATTCCCATTCATTTTTCTGGTTTGAGGGGTGGCCATGTTGATGACGTCATTTGGGCATGTTCCCGAGCAGAACTTCTGGGTAAATTTTACTGGTAAGTTTGTTAACACATATACTTTCAAAAAATTACAAAAATTTGTTTGGTATCCGAAAGTTGCCAGTTGACCCCCAAATTCAGCCTCAATCCGCTGGCCTATTATGTTTGATAATGTTGATAAAAAAATGTAAATGATGCCATACGGAGAATAAATAAATCAAATCAAATCAAATCAAATGACCAAAAGATGACTGTTATGGCACAGGCATGCACACACATACACGCACACACACGCATGCATGCACACACACACACACACATTCCACGTAAATTACACATTAAATACATTTGTCTCCTCCCTATCCGTTTCTCACTTTGTATAATTATGATGAATTCAAGTACATACATACATAAATGAAAAATGATTATATCAATAAGGAAATAAAGGCGAAACATCACGAGGTGGCGTTAACACACGTTTTTATTTTCCCCAAATTTTCGGTCTTTCTCGGCCTTGCTGTGTACCACGATGACATAACAAACTAGAATGTGGCCATAGCTTACTAATAGCTAGCCTTTAAACAAGGCGACTCGCTCTGCGTGCCCCCGTATAGCGCGTTTACCCCACAAACCTGTTGGCCGGCGAGTGGAGCGAGCCGCCTTTAGCCACTCGTTCAGGGATGTGTACTTTTGTCGTTGTTGTTGCTTTATATTCTTTGACAAATTTGCGTACAAATTTGACGCAGAAAATACACACGGCACCAAGGCAAGCCGCGCGCGCTTGCTAACAAATTTGTACGCAAATTTGTCAAAGAATATAAATTTGTTAGCAAGCGCGCGCGGCTTGCCTTGGTGCCGTGTGCATTTTCTGCGTACACATCCCTGAACGAGTGGATAAAGGCGGCTCGCTCCACTCGCCGGCCAACAGGTTTGTGGGGTAAACGCGCACGGGGGCACGCAGAGCGAGTCGCCTTGTTTAAAGGCTAACTAATAGCTGGATCATATATGGTATGAAAGTAAATGAGTCAGCGTAAAATAGAGATCAGATATACATGGCAGATAGTGATTCAAATATTGCGCAAGCTAACGGGTATCCCGATACCGTACCAGCACTGTGAGTTGTAATCATGTGTAAACAACATACTCCTTTCTTCATACGCATTCCTAAAATCATTTTACAAAAAGTGCATGCTCTATTACGCACTAGACTGAATTATAGAACGACAAATATTGGATTATCCTGTGTGCTGTCATGTTTCATTGACTCTGAGGCAGCAGGTCGAGGTGAATAGAACTGCACAAGAGATAATTCAGTATTTGGAGTTCTATAAAACTCTAGGCCCTAGAAATACTAGATCTAACAGACTCATCGTACTGACTTCGTGAACGCAGACTAGTTAACGATAGAGCTAGTACAGTCTCGTATGCGTATTTAGCAGATGAAATAAACTGTTTCATTTCCATCTGAGAATATTGCTGGGGTCCATTTTATGCGTATTGCTGACCTGCTTAAAGGTCTCCTGATTTAGTCTTGTCCTATCTACCCCCCCCCCCCCGCGTTTGAAAATATCGGCATAGGCGCGCTGTAGGTCGTGACACTATAACGAAATGTTGCACGATCACGTGATCCAATTTGACCAATCACATTGCATATTATACGTGTTCATATCTACTATAATTATATGCTTCGGTTTTCACATACATACGGGAAGAGTTGTGTTGTCATAGTTATAGGGTATAGATAGTGTATCGTATTTACATGTGTGGTTTTCACTTTTGTTCTTTTTTTTTTACATTCCCAGTTGTTGTTAGTATCGCTAGATCATGTGTAGAGTACACTATTTTAGATTTTTCTTTTCTGTTTTCTCAACAATTTAGCGTTCTTGTAAATAAATATACATACGAGCAGCTGTCGCTCGTGAACGTGTGTAAATTGATTCAAACCCTTGCTCGAGGGGACATTGTGTGAGTGTGAAATGCGCCAACATAGAATAGTATTGCAGGTGAAGTTAAAAGGCGAGAATTGGGGCTTACGACTATAGAAGTAGTCTTTTCACAAGGCCATCTATGGTTGTAGAGGGCCTTGGCAAAAAGGTATGGTGAGGTTATGAGGGACATTGTGCCATATTTGGCAATTACAATATTGTGAACCATCCTGATTTACATTTTCCAAATTACCGACTCTCTTATATAATAATCTATTCCATCAGACATATTCGTACAATAGCATGGTCTGTAATCAAAGAATGGTCCAAGTAAAGATGCTTAAAAAACTTTACTGTTGCCTTACCATCAAAATGAACTATAATTTGATTTGACAAATTAGCTGGAAATTACCTGTAATGGACTTGATCCCTTATATATTAAGATACTCAATTATTACTACGAAATCATTGCCACATAACCATGTTTGAATCTGGTTCGAGTGGGGCATCGTCAGTAAAAATATGTTGTCTAAAGAGGGATAAAGCAGTCGGCAGAACTCGAACATGGGACATTCTTTTGAAAGTGGTGTCTTACCCATCAACTATACCACAGCGTCACATCAGATAAAAGGAAGAGTTCTAACGTGACATAAAACCTCAGATAAACATCTATACCTAATAAGAGAAGACAGGTAGCAAAAACGCACTACGTTGTAGATAGATACTTTCCTACGTCGACTGCGGATGTGTCAAATAACCGGTTTCAATAATATTTCAAATAATATTGGTCACTAAGGGGGAACGAGAGGGTTACAATATCTGTTGACGTTCATGTATTTTCCTAACTTTTCCCAGAAGTAGACCTGCCCTTCAGGCTCTTGCGGCCACATGAGATAATCCCGGTTATCACTGAGGAATAAGCGGGCGAGAAATAACAGGTCGGCGTTCGGGATTTCTTGTAGAAACACAAGCACGATCTTTTCTACTTGGACCTCAGTTACATGATCCAGGGCGATTCTTGAGAGCATTTGCACTGATGAGAAAGACCACCTTGAAGTTGGTTTCAACAAGACGACTGACTAAATCCAATTAGTACATCCCAAGTGTTAACATCTCCAATGGCAAGTCGACCATATTCAGGCAGGTTCTCTTCCAGACTACGTCGGAAGATCTCACCTGTCCACTCTTCGTCCTCATCGTGGGTGATAACGCACATATCATACCGGCAATCTTCACTCTACTGTTGGGGGACGATTAACCAATGAACCAATGAAGTGGATCTTGCATCGATCGATTCCGTACCCGATTTTCATGCGATTGTGGTATATCAGTATCAGACAGAGTGTAGCGCACAAAACGCTGACTACCACTGAGGAGTAGAGAACATAGTTCATGTAGTGTGTATCACACTCTCTAACTGGATCAAAATCGATCAAAGGCTTGTTTGCAGCGGACCTAAATGAGCCTTCATATGAACATCTGGGACCATCTTTAAGTTTGACGGGGTTCTGAGCAATCCACTTCGGTAACCATTCAAGTGAACAGTTACACACCCATTGATTTTTCCACAAAAAGAGTTCCGAAAGAGTAAGAAGTACAGGCTCGAATTCTGTGAATTGTAGCGTTTGGAGACGATTGAATGAAAGATCTAATCTGGTTAGGTTTACAACGTTTCGAAACAAATTGCCGTTCAAGAATACTAGATTATTGGAAGCTAATGATAATTCTCGCAGTTGAACTGTATCATTAAGAAAATATTTGGGAACGTAATCAATATAATTCTTTTCTAGACTGACAATTTGTAAGCTGAAAAGCCCTTTTAGCAGGGTGTCATATATTTCTATATCTAACTCACTTCTATCTAGATATAATATTCGCAAACTGATCAGGTTTTGAAACATTTCACTCCATATAAATTTCATGTTGATACCGTTAAGGTTCAATTCACGTAAACCATGCAACCCTACGAAGGAGGATATTTTCTTATCTTTATCCCAAAGATAAAAGCCTTTTAAGTCACTATCCATGAAGTTTATTTCTTGGAGAAGAGGGGTGTTCCTTTGAAGTTTTCCAGGTGAAAACATAGTTGCATCGATTCCAGTTGTATTCCTAAAGGTCAAGATTTTCAGGGAGGGTACTTTTAGTTGAAGTCCTCCCTTTGTCGAGCAATTGGACACATTTAGAGTATTCAACGACTCTAGATCGGAAAGCGAAACGTGATTTAGTGGGTACAAATTATTGTAAGATAAATTTAAAACCTTTAGATTCGTCAGCCCGTTAAATGCATGATCCCCTATTCGCATGAATTTATTTTGCATGAGGTTAAGTGCAGTAAGATTCACACTCCACATAGAACTGTTCTGATTTATTACAGAGATATGATTATTTGCTAACGACAGCACTCTCAGTGAGGACATACCCCAAAAGTAGCTAGGATCAATCGCTTCCAGGTCGTTACAGTCAAGATACAATCTATCCACGCCAGTCAAATTTTCGAATTCCCTTGGATTGAGCTGTCGAAGTCGATTAAAGGAGAGTCTAACCGCCGAAGCTGTTTTCCCCTTAATGCATCAAATAGTCCAGGTCGTATGAAATCGAGGCCTACTTAATGTGCGATGCGTAGGGATATTATTGTTGACGACGACCCTACACCTTGGAAGAGGTGCTGTAGCTCCTCATCTGGTAACTGCATTTTTGACATAACAAGATTTCGAACTTTAAGGGACGAAATGGTGGCTGGGCTAACCAGACGTATAGGGTTTAAGGTGAGAATGAGAGAATTTACGCTGCACTCCATTACAAAAGACTGTTCCGAAAGCTCTGCGAACTTGTTGTCCTTAAGCGACACGTAGTGAAATGTCATGTTGTGGCAATTCGTCCAGTTTATGGTCTGCAATGCATTTTCTTCTAACTCTAAGTTGTACTTTGTAACCATCGCCCTAAAGAGATCATCAGAGAAAGATGTGAGGTTGCACCGCTTTAGCTGAATGGTCAAGGGGTTAGTGGTGCCAAACATGTCCCCTCGAAGTACCGGGAGACGTGGGTTGGAGGATAGATCCAGCCTGTGCAGAAATGACAGACGAAAGAACGTGCCACTCTCTATGAAAAAAATGTCGTTTTCTATAATTTCCAGAACTCTTAGTTGCTTGTAGACGAGGAATGACGTATTGTACAAGGCGGTAATTTTGTTGAAGCTCAAATCAAGATTTACAGTGTCACTGGGTAGGTTTCTAGGCACCGACGATAGTCCCAAATCCATGCACGATGCTTCCTGTTTATCCCTGTCGACACGACAGGGTGGATCCGCTGCGGACACTGTCTTCACTGTAGACAGGGAAATGAGGGCATGCCATATAGTGAGTATGACTAAAGGCACGCTGTCCTTATAGTGCATCTTTGCCGCTGTCTCCGTATTCTGTAGAAAACAAAATAAGAGGACATCGAATGATTTTCAATATGATTGCCTACCTCTGATATATCCTTCTCTTATATTATGGTCTTTAACAGTAGATATTTTCTAGAGACCTACAGGAGAGATACAAGATAGACAAACAATGTGGAGGTAATGTAATGAATCGGATATTTTATGACATATAAAACATTGAAATCAACGGTTAAATGTATCAGCTTCAGTTTATTAGAGATGTTAAGTGTGGCATTCCACAGGGAAGTATTTTAGGGCCGCTGTTATTTATGATATATATCAATGATTTTTCCTCTGTTCCAGAGGTACTTTCCATTATACACTTTGCTGATGACACCAATGTTTTTCTTGCCCATAACGATATCGATGTTCTTGTTCAACAAGTTAATACAGAAGTGAAAAAAGTAACCAACTGGGTCAGAGTTAACAAGTTATCATTACAATGTTCAAAAAACAAAATATATGCTCTGCAGCAATACTGTTGATTTGTTGAATTCAGCAATAGTTCTGGATGATTGTAATTTAGAAAGTGTGTCATTGGTATTTTTGTAGAAAATAAACTTTCTAGGAAAATACATATTGATCATATCTACAAAATCATTTCTCGCAATATAGGTGTTATGGATAGACTGAAATTTTATATTCCTGAAAAGACATTACTTGTGTTATACTCCTCTTTGATTCTCCCTTACCTTAATTATGAAATTTTAGCTTGGGGCAATACCCATCAGACGCTGCCGAATAGAGTGTTATTACTGCAAAAGAAAGTCCTCCGTATCATTTCCAATTCTCCCACACGTTCACATACAAATGCATCGTTTGACTGTAATAAGCTATTCAAAATCAACGAATTATTTTTATTTAACTAAGGCCAATTTATGTATATGTATAATAACAGTTTACTCCCACCTATCTTTGGTTCTATGTTAAAAAAAAAAAAAAAAAATCAGTCATTCCATAATTACCCCACCCGACGCTCTAACGAGTTTCACTTACCACTTCTTCGAGCGATTTTAGCAAAGAATACACTTATTTACACTGGACCAAATTATTTGAATTCCCTGAATCACGATATAAAATCTGCTCCTTCTATATACTCATTTAAAAGGAGATTAAAGTTTTTTCTTTTACAATCCTATAATGACGACCCCCCAAATCAGATTAGTTTATCGGCTTATTTTGTCACCCGTCCGCAAAATTTGCATAGCCGTTCTTATCATTATTGTTACTATTGCCTAAGCTTTGACTATGATAAGATCTTCTTTAACCTATACTTCGCAGTTGAGGGGTTTGTTGCTTATATTTTTTTTTTCTTCTTCTTCTTTTCTTCTCTTTCTTCCTCAAACCTCCGAGGATCGTTGTTTCTGTTGCATATTCCATATTGACAATTATTTCACTTTCGTTACCTCAGCAACTATTGCAATGTATCGCTACTGTTAGTTTTTTTCTATTATTGTTGTTTTCTCTTAACAAATTTACATGCACTGTTTCTGTCACTCAAGAAAGTGATATTTATGTTTATATATTGTGGAAAAACGAATAAAATTTGAACTTAAACTTGAACTTGAACTTGAACTTGCACTTGAACTTTGATTATAGTTTTCCGTGTGCGTTAATCAACATAAAAAAGACCTTTTACGACGCGAGGAGCGTTGTGGTTTCCTTTCCAAAACATGACATACTTCGTTGAAAGTCAACATATTCGACAACATTGCCACCTTTCCACTATTATTTTTCTCTTTGCGAAACATGAGCATTGCCACTTAATTCATGAGACAGCCCCACATATACCTTTTTTATGTTGGGAAAGCCCTGTTTTCTTTGAAGCCTGGGTCGGGTTGTTTTTAAAGATAATAAAAAGTTTTGGTACCTCAAAAGTTTCCCTGAATTTCCGTGTTTCAGGTTAAAGTATCTATCATGTAACTAACACTGTGAGACTTACTCGCCCCAAAGTGCTCTCATTTCTTAGTAATCATGCAATTAACTGCGACCAGCAGCCCCATACGCATAGCGTAATGGGGCTTCGCATTGACAGATTTAGTATCGCGGGTAAATATCAACTTAAAATCATATGATTATGAAATTTTAGCTTGGGGCAATACTCATTAGACGCTGCGGAATAGATTGTTATTACCGCAAAAGAAAGTCCTTATCATTTCCAATTCTCCCACACGTTCACATACAAAATTTGTATGTGAACGTGTGGGAGAATTGGAAATGATAAGAAGGACTTTCTTAATGCATTGTTTGACACTAATATAAGCTATTCAAAATTTGATTTGATTTTATTGGTTCCTGCATTATATCATTGCTCATGCAGATACATAAACATATGTCATATACATTAATGGTACCATACATATAAATGGATATACATGAACATTAGTTGCTAACAAAATGAGTTTTTTCATTACCTTTAGAATATACAGCAATACATTTTTTCATTGCCTGTACATAAATGTCCAACAGAACAGTGATGAAATGAATAACGCAGAAGGGCTACAGCTTAAGCATTGCTTGATTTGCATGCAGCCCTCGTACATAATACATAACATATAGGAAAATAGGGGGAGGGATGACTTGCATAGAGATAGGATAGGAGAAAGGAGAGAGGAGAGGTCTGTCTGCTTTCACTAATACACAAAGTTAGATCACCTGGATCACTGAATAGTAAAGCATGGCAAAGTATTTTCTCACCGAGGTACAGGTGAACAGTTACAGGTCATGGTCGGTTACATAACATTACGCAATAACTTCAGAACAACGATAATTCCACGAGGGAATTTCATATACAATTCAATTGCAATGACATTATAAGATCACTGATATCCAGAGAGCAGCATTGTCTTTACAGCTTTCTTGAAAGAATACATAAACTTTAAAGTTCGAATTTCTGAAGGAAGAGAGTTCCAAATATCAGGTCCAGTGTGTCTGATAGATTTCAGAGCCATCACCGTTTTAGGATTTTGTAGATGAAATTTATCAGATTGCCTTGTGGGATAAGAATGTATATCCTTGTTTAAATGAAATAATGAGAAAAAAGAAGATGGCAACTGACCGTTACACAAACGAAACTTAAAAAGTGAATTTTGCAAAAAATTAATATCATTTACCTTTAGTGTTTTTAATTCTACGAACAAAGGATCTGAATGGTCCCGATAACCTGAATTGGTGCATATACGTATAGCTTTCTTTTGTAGAAGCAATATACTGTCAATGTGACTTTTCGCAGTTGCCCAAACAATGTTACAATATGAGATGTTCGATAATATCAAGGAATTATAAAGCATAAATAAAATATTCTTTGGGACATAATACTTAAGCTTATAGAGTGTACCAACGTTACGAGACACTTTATCTGAGATATATTGCACATGAGCATTCCATTTCAAATTTTCATTGATATATATTCCAAGGAATTTGACACTTTCTTTTTGTTCCAATAATATACCATCCACCATAATATTCAAATGGTGCATTTCATTTTTATGCTTCTTATTGTGAAAATGAATAAAATTTGTCTTTTTTAAGTTGAGTGACAATCTTTTGCTCTTAAACCATGTAGATAATCTCGGCAATTCAGTATTAAGAGTTCTTAAAAGCGACTGAAAATCAGAATTGGAACAAAATACTTTGGTGTCATCGGCGAACAGAAGATATTGCAGTAACTTAGAAGAATTTGTGATATCATTCATATACACTAGAAATAGTAGTGGTCCCAATATGGATCCTTGTGGGACGCCACAATGTATAGGTAAAACTTCAGAATTTACCGATTCATAGTATACATTTTGCTGTCTATTCGATAAATAATCATCAATCCATTCCAGTGGAATGCCACGAACTCCATAACAATGTAATTTGCGTAAAAGGATAGTGTGGTCAAGAGTGTCGAATGCCTTACAGTGCTTAGGTCCATGAACACACCAATGACATGTTTTTGTTCAGCTAAGGCAGTCGACAATCTGTCATACAACTGGGCTAGTGCCATATCAGTAGAATGAAATTTCCTGAAACCATATTGGCCTTGGTTCAGTATATCATTTTGTAACAAAAAATCATACAGTCTGTTATAAACGAGTCTTTCTATGACTTTAGAAAGACTAGGAAGAATAGAGATAGGTCGGTAATTCGAAACAAAAGAAGAGTCATCTTTTTTTGTATATTGGAATAACTTTTGCAATTTTACATGCGTTCGGAAATACACCAGTTGACAACGACAAATTACAAATATGTACTAAAGGTGTCAATATACTCCCAACAATTTGTTTTAAAAGAGACGTGCTCATTTCATCATGACCACATGTATGACTTGGTTTTAAAGAATGCACAATATCATGGATCTCACTAAAATCTGTTGGTTTGAAAAATAATGAATTATCGTTTGACGTGCCCAAGTACTGCGAGAAATCTGTCTGTGTATAATCAATCTTAGAAGCTTGACTAGGACCTACATTAACAAAGTACTCATTAAAACAACATGCTACATCTTTAGGATTACAAAACGTTTGTCCATTATTCGTAATTTGAGATGTTGACACCTTCTTTTGCTTACCAATGACGTCATTAATAACCTTCCAGGTGGCTGACATATTCCCAGTAGCATTTTCAAAAGCTTCCGTATAATACATTCTGCGGGAGAGCCTGATAATCTGTGTAAGTTTATTTCTGTATGATTTATATCGATTAACATTATCTTTATCAGGATACCATAAACTACTTTTATATAAAGCATTTCTTTTCTTAATGGAACGAAAAATTCCCTTTGTTATCCACGGATATTTGATTTTTGTATTGTTTTTCTTTTCAATTGTGGGGATATGTTTGTCAACATAAGAAAGGAATATATTCCAGAAGGTGTCATAAGCAATGTTTGGGTCTGCAGAAAGTAATTCATCATCCCACGTTTCCGTAATTAAATCATCGTTCAGTAATGATATATTTTCTAGTGTGGATTTCCGCTTTTTCTTACGTTGTTTTTGCTTAACATAAGAATTCTGTGTGTCGCCACAAATGAAAAATATAGGTAAATGGTCAGAAATATCACTATACAAAAGACCAGATTTCGAATAATCTGTGTCAATATTCACAAAAATATTATCGATCAACGTTGATGAGTTGACCGTAATTCTCGAGGGCTTATCAATTGTAATATTACAAAAATTTGCTTGCAAAATATTGCAAAATTTATTTCTAAGAATATGCTCTTCTCTCGAGAGATCAATGTTAAAATCACCCATAATATATACATCTTTGTTTTCTTGATCAATCATCTCTAATAAGACATCAAAATTATCCAAAAATGAATTACTACCTGTATGAGGGGACCTGTATAAGCTGCTTAAAACTTTTAGAACGGATGAACTTTCCGCTGTGTACGATGTAAATCCGCGACATACGAGCAACAAACGTTGTATGTCCGTGCGGCATCCCTTAAACGTCCGCTGCATCCTCTCTGCATCCTCTGGGCATCCTCGCAACTCACATCCGCTGCAGCTAAAAACGGAAAGAGGGAGGAAAGATATGGTACGTGGAACGTCTTTACATCGTTAATAGCACGTTAATAGAAAGGATGTAAGCGTATGCATCTCGTATATAAAGCATTTCGAAAGCATCCCCTCTGCATCCGCTTTTTCTGCTATGCGTCCGTTTCGCAATTATCTCCGGTAACCCCTTCCGAGCTGTCATCCCCTTTCATCCGCTTTCATCCGCTAGGCTTCCGATGAACATCCGTTTAACATCCCCGCTACATACTACCCACGTCCGTTCTATTTCCGTTCTGTTACCGCCAATTGTCGCCAATTTTGTCAATTTCTGGAGAGGATGAAAGCGGATGAAGCCATCCCCGAAATTTTGCTCGTCCGCTGTGTCCTTTCTGCATACGCTTTGTGTCCGTCGGCCAGTGGGACCGGGCCTTAAGCCATGTTTCTGTGATACCAATAGCGGAAAATTTCATACTTATCGTAGACAATAATAATTGCATATTTTCACAATTTCTTAACAGGCTGCGGGCATTGACATGTAATAAACTGAAAGAATGCTCATTATTAATAAATTCTGAATTGAACTCGTCGGGTAAATAATTCCGACATTGGACATTTTTATGTGAATATAAATTAATTTCATCCATATTTAAAACAAGAACAACACTTGGACCATGACATGGTCGTGAACATTTGCATAAGAATTGATGAAAGCAGACAAGAAGAGAGGGAAAGAATACAGCAAGTCATACAGAGAATAGATTGTTTACAAATTACTCTCGTGAGTAGTAGCCGCATCGGACAATTGAGATCTCACAACATAGATCGTTGCTATATCAACTCTCCCTGCAGACAATATACATCAGAAGTCAGATTGTATCTTTGGAAATATTCTATATACACAATATTCATCATACACAATGTGATATTTGATATGAATTTAACTATAAACTCATAATATTTACATAATCGCGGTAAAGACTCAGAAACTGACAGAGAAAGGAAGGCAGAGAGGTGGATAATCGGGGAAAGATAGAAGTAGACATAAAGAACATGATTATGACATAATGAATGAGTTATTGAGAAGGAATACAGAACTCATACCGAAGTGATCTAACAGGAGGAGAGGAAGTTGTGCGGGACTCCTGTTTGGTTCCTCCATTTCCCAGCAAAGAAGCGAAGCTTCACGCCGTTCTTGTACAGCTCTTGAACGGCTGCGGACCACTTCCTCTTCTCAGTCAGATCGTCAGCAGTGAGGTCATCTGTCATGAAGTACGCTTCCTTCGCGAGCTTCAGGCGCTGATTCTTCATGATGTCGACTTTCTCACGGTACGACAGGGTTTTGAAGAGGATGTGCCTGGGCCGATCCTTGGTTGCTTTTCCATCACGGTGCGCTCGTTCTACCTTGATGTTAATCCCAAACTTCTCCTTCGCGATTTTCTCGACGAGAGCTGGGCAATCCTCGTCGCCGGTGGTGGACTCGGGAATACCCACGATGCGGATGTTGTTGCGCCGTGAGAACCTTTCGCTCTTGTTGATTGCCGAGTTGTGCTTTTCCACTTCCAATCGCAGGGCACCAACCTCCTTTTCCAGCTCGCCCATTCTTTTCTCTAGCTGTTGATTCCTGGTCTGTACCTCCGTCACTGTCCTGCTCTCAAACTCGATCGCCTGTCCCAGATGTGTCTCCACCTGTTTGATGTTCTCTATTAAGGATTCCACAGCTTTCTTTATCATCCGCTCGAAGTTCTTTGTTGCTTCGTGGAAGTAGCTGGCAATTCCTTCAGGTGAGGTTACGTCAGCTCCTTTGTCATGCAAATATCTTGATATGTCGGGCACGTCAATGGTATCGGATGCCAAGGGTGCTGCCGCTGCTGCTGCTGTGGTCTCAGGATGGTTGCTTACACGGGGTGGGCTGGCGGGCTTAGTTGTGGAGGCCCGTCTTCTTGATATCGGCGTAGAGTTCTTTGGAGAAGGAAGAGTGGCGCCACGGTTTTCCACCCCAAAATCACTCTTCCTATCTTACTTTGCCTTCCTTGGCAGTACCTTCCTTGTCTGGGTACTCATTATGATAAGTTGATATAGCAGGAGGTGTCAATATCAGTATCCAAAGGTAGATATCCAAATGAGATTCGGGAGAGATGATAAGGTGACGTGTTACTCGCAGCTGGCGGCCATTCGTACAAAAATTCGTACAAAATCAACGAATTATTTTTATTTAACTAAGGCCAATTTATGTATATGTATAATAACAGTTTACTCTCACCTATCTTTGGTTCTATGTTGCCCCCCCCCCCCCCAAAAAAAAAAAAAATCAGTCATTCCATAATTACCCCGCCCGACGCTCTAACGAGTTTCACTTACCACTTCTTCGAGCGATTTTAGCAAAGAATACACTTATTTACACTGGACCAAATTATTAGAATTCCCTGAATCACGATATAAAATCTACTCCTTCTATATACTCATTTAAAAGGAGATTAAAGTTTTTTCTTTTACAATCCTACAATGCCGACCCCCCAAATCAGATTAGTTTATCGGCTTATTTTGTCAACCGTCCGCAAAATTTGCATAGCCGTTCTTATTATTATTGTTACTATTGCCTAAGCTTTGACTATGATAAGATCTTCTTTAACCTATACTTCGCATTTGAGGGGTTTGTTGCTTATATCTTTTTCTTCTTCTTTTCTTCTTCTCTTTCTTCCTCAAACCTCCGAGGATAGTTGTTTCTGTTGCATATTCCATATTGACAATTATTTCACTTTCGTTACCTCAGCAACTATTGCAATGTATCGCTACTGTTAGTTTTTTTCTATTATTGTTGTTTTCTCTGGACAAATTTACATGCACTGTTTCTGTCACTCAAGAAAGTAATATTTATGTTTATATATTGTGGAAAAAGGAATAAAATTTGAACTTAAACTTGAACTTGGACTTGAACTTGAACTTTGATTATAGTTTTCCGTGTGCGTTAATCAACATAAAAAAGACATTTTAGGACGCGAGGAGCGTTGTGGTTTCCTTTCCAAAATATGTGTATATATATCAGACTTCGTTGAAAGTCAACATATTCGACAACATTGCCACCTTTCCACTATTATTTTTCTCTTTGCGAAACATGAGCATTGCCACTTAATTCGTGAGACAGCCCCACATATACCTTTTTTATGTTGGGAAAGCCCTGTTTTCTGGGAAGGGTCGGGTTGTTTTTAATTGATCGGTATTTTTCATGTGTGTGTGTATTGATGTTTGAATGAAATAAGATTAAAGAAATGGAAGGGAGAAATGATTGAAGAGAAAGGATGGGAAAAAGTAGAGAAAAAAAAGGATATAGAAAAAGGCAGACCTGGAAAAAACATAGAAAGAAGAAAATACAAAGAAGGTGAGAGATTGATATGATTGAAAAGAAAATAGGAAAGCAAACGACAAATGAAAGATTGAAAGCAAAGATTGAATGAGATAATAAGAGATGAATACAATCTGGAGGAAGGAAAAGGTGAATAGGAAAAATAAAAACAATTATACTGGTAGAAAAGGAAATGAGAAAAAATAGGTCCTACATCAGAAGCAAACATAAGAAAAATAAAACACATATTGGAGAGAGAAATAAAGAAAGGAAGATGGAGAGAAGGATAACCAGCAGCAGGAAAGAAAGAAGAGAAAAACGAGATTGAAATTGAAATGGAGAAAAGTTACACAAGAGGAACCCCACGAAGAAATTATTGATCGGAAGGAAGGGGAGTTAGGAATACCTGAAAATGAAAGACGAAGGAAAGACAGAAAGATAGAAAAAAAACAAATATGCTTATGATATGAATGGGATGTATGCACATGCGCTTTTGTATACAACTGCTACCGCAATACTTGCCTGAGAAAAAAAAAAGTGGGTGGGTGGGGAGAGGACTTACAAATAGATTTTCGAAAACACCATAGAAAATCAGCTGTGATCGCTACTTTTAGATGAAATGATCGACCCTTCATATTTGCATGTTAAGCATTTAATCTTGGGCATTCCACGCCGGATGATTCATTCTCTGTTTAACTACCACAACTAAAAAGAAAGAAATACAAAGAAGAAACATACACACACATAAACACACACACACACACACACACACACACACACACACACACACACACACACACGAACAGCATGTTCTGGAGCATGAGATCTTTTTCCCCCGATGTACACAAACTGACTTATTCCATTCTTGCCTTCGACCCCAACGTAGAAGCAACCAAAAACAAAGCAGCTTTTAGTCTATGTTTAGCTGGTTCCTAGGTTGAATGCGTTTCATGTGCTGATAAATGACAGGGTAAGTGTTTTTTGTTTTTTGTTGCTGATATTCGCGGTATATAACAATTATTAAAGACGGGGAAAAAGAAAGAAAGGGAAAGGTATTGAGACGTTTACCTATAACTTTCAAAAAAGTCTCGAAATTTACATATATTTTAAAACTAATGTGGGGGTTTCAATAATGCCACAGCCGAAGTGTGGATGTAAAATTTAAAAATCGAAAATTGAAGTGCTTAGATGTTATCATACTCAGGGGCGGATCCAGGAATTCCCGAAGAGGGGGGGGGGGGGGGCGTAAGCAATATTTTTGGGGCTACTTCCGGGTTTCATCTCTTTTTTTTTTTTAACAACAAATATTAAATGAGGGGATGCACACCCGATGCACCCCCCTCCGGATCCGCCACTGATACTGCATTATTACTTTTGGTAACCCTCTTGACAAGTTTTAGGGATCAAACTGGCATATTATATGCAATGAGAGTATTTGCCAGAATTCACATTAATCCTAGTCCCTGGTTGATTGTGATTTTTTTTTCAGTGGCAATAGTCTATGTATGTGTAAGCCTATGTTGGGTCTGCCTGTATATGGACATGTGTGTGCAGGCGTAATGAGTAAGTGTTGCCCTAGGCTTGTACGCATGGTATATACTACAGTATGTGAGGACTTAAGGGGGCACTACACCAAGAAAATTGAAAATGACCAAAAAAAATCGTCTTTTTTGGCATTTATGTCATGTAGAATTCATCAAAACCCCATAAAATCATATATGTACATGTTGCTAGAGATGTCAGTAATACAATGGTATACATTGTAATATCTAATATTGTGCAAGGTTACCATGGTAACCAGATGCCTACAAGTGATTGGTTACCACAAAAATACTTACTACTGCTGTAAACTTTGGCATTTTTGGTTCATTTTTGTTGTTGATAGATTCAACAAAAAACAAAAACAAAGCAGTTTAATTGACTTTTTTTGAAAAATGTTTTTTCCCGTTGCCATGGCACCCAGTATTAACATACCAGAATTCAGCTGTCAATAACTTAAAAAGTAAACTCCATAATCTCAAAATGTTCAATTCTTTTATTTAGCATGTCCTTCTACATAAGTGTACCAAATTTGGGAAGAAAACATTGAAGCATTCTCAAGTTATGGCCAAATTTGTAAACAAAGGCATATAAACACACATTTTGAGAAAACGGCCATTGAAAATGAAGATGTCATTTTCAAACAATAAAATACATGAAAAAGTTGGATACGCCATAATTTCACCACATATTTGACCTCAAAGTACAGGCAAATGTCATTTCTATCAATACATAGATATACATTTCCCTTTAAAATAAATGCATAATTCACTTATTGTACTTTTACAAACATATTTTGTCAAGAATTATGATTTAAACCCACAAAAACACAACATAATGATTATGTTCAGTGTTTATCACACTGTAGTCCCACCTATAGAGTTTTGAAAATACGTTCCTCAATTGCAAAGGTGTGCCTTCAAAAGGGTTTCCGAAAAAACAAATGAATTTTAAAGGGATAGTACAGTATTGGTGGAGATGAGAATTGGGCTTTAAGCTTTTTGCGAGATACCAAGAAAACACTTATGATATAGCATGGAACATACCATTTTAAGAGGTATTCAATGTTTATTTGATGAAAATCGGGTTTGGAATGACTGAAACATTGAAAAACAAAGTAAAACAAAGCGATCGTAATAAAGTTGTGGGTCCCACACTTTATTAGAATCGCGCTTTTTTTTTTTTGATATCTCAGCCATTTCAAAAACCAATTTTCATCAAATAAACGTTGAATTCCTCATAGAATTACGTGCTCTTTAACATTTCATAAGAGGTTTCTCATTATCTCACCAAAAAATGTTAGAAACCTGAAATTAGGTCTCAACCAAAACTATACGATCCCTTTAACCACTTTTACTGCACTTTTTATTGTAGAAGTGACTAAATATTGAAGATAAGAACCTAAACTGTCACTTAAAAGTAAAAACAGAAAATTGGAAAAATTTTCAATTTTTGATGTAGTGCCCCCTTAAATACGAGAAGTTAACAATCATTATGACAGTTAAAATACAGATTTACTTGTATCTGTCTCTTTATGGCTTTGTATTTCTTTGTGAAGTTTTCTAGAGATGCATGTTTTCGGTGACTGACCATGTCATCTTCTTTCTTGTGTCTAAATGTTTCGAACGTTGAAGATGGAGGTTTATTTTGGTATGATACATTGACAAGTTCACTCAAACATTTTTAAAATTCAGAACTTCAGTTTAGTGATGAGGTGGTGCAAATACGTCTTGACCCACAGTTCAATAAGAGCTCACCAAATTTGGGAAGCTTGCACACTTTTTCTATATAAAACTTGGTTGAATTCATGTTGTACAATATGGCACCTTTTTCTGTTGCCTGTCATTATGCACTGTTGTGCTTCCTTTTATATAGATATTATGTTTCGGTGAAGCAGACGCAAGTGCAACATTATCAATTTTCATGTGACCAAGAAGGGCATATTTTTTGATAATTGGTATGAGAGTTGTTGACCTTTAACATTTGCAGATAGACTTTTTGCATATTTCCGATCTTAGAAAATTTTCAATTCATCATTTACAATCTCTAAAAAGGACCTTATAAACGTTAAGGATGTGCAAAATATTTGAAGAGTTTGTTTGCAAAAACCGATAAGTCCATTTTTTTTTTGGAGATTTTGAAGTACGGTCTCTGTCATAAAGTACAAAATAATACCTTTTAAATGATATATTGGTCACTACATATAAAGGTACATTTTTGAAGTTCTGGTTAAAAGAAGCAAAAATTTCTAATTATTTTCTTTATTTTTCTTGACCTTTAATCGCAAATATCTCCATTCGACAAATATGGACTTATCGGTTTTTGCAAACAAACTCTTCATTTATTGGCGTCATCTAGAGAGATCCTTTGTTTAAAGTATGAAAAGTAGTGGGCCGAGTATAAAGGATCCTTGTGGAATACCATGCACACGATATGTTTTGAGAACATTTGAGATTCATGACCACTGATAACAAATTATTTCCTGTTAGAAAGATAGCTATTTGAACCAGTCGACGGTCTTTCCACGGATTCCATAATTTGAAATTATGAAATATAACTTAGACAGGTCCAAGAAATTGCCAGCAGAAGATGTGTTTAATAGGAAAAGTCATTGACGCATTAGCGATCTTATCTATAAAAGTTATAGTAAAGCGTGCGTGACAGAATGTCTCTTTCTAAAACAAAAGTGATAATTATTAAAAAAAAAAAAAAACACGTTTCTTTTTTCATTTCCAAAATGCAATGTAGGCTTATATGACTAAACCTTTTTTTTTACTTGTTAAGATAAAAATTACATAAATTACCCTTTTTTCCTTTTTTTTAAAAAGTAGAAATAAAAAGCGTTTTTCATAGCATTTGAAGCATTTTTTTTTTATGAAACACCGATTATTGTCCAATTAAATTTGAGTTTTGTTATAAAATCTAGAAACTGATTTAAATTCTTACTTAACCTTATTACGTTCAAATCCGAGGAAAGGAAAATACATTGTAACTGAGAGTCTGCTATAATCTGACACTCTATTTGCAATACGGGCAATTAAATGTACTTACAAAGTGGTATTTTTTCTGAGAAATTAATCGGAATTTAGCTGAGTCCATACTTGCAATATGGGAGGAAGCAGATGGTGTAACATTAATTGAGGATTGCTTAGTAATATCAACTCTTGAGTGAAGAAATTGTGCGTCGTCTAAAAAATAAAAAAAATGTTAGTCATAGGACCTTAATTATAATGCTAATGATATTCCGATATGCGGAAATCCTCTATGATTAGATTACATTTAATTTGGAGGCGAGTATACATGGAAGACAAATAGAAAAAAGAAAATGAAATGAAATGTTATCATGCTTAAGCTAACATAAACGCGATCTAAAGGTTGGCTGCTGAATTGGTCTCGAACTTGATAAATCAATTAGTGCTTTGGAGGACGAATATGATTTTAAACATGCATTTTAGGCAAACTTTTCAATGCAAAGAAGGTATTTTCTCACCTGCTCCAGATAGCAGGAACGTCAACAAAATTAGAGCTCCGAGAGGCCGTATTTCTATAGGAGGGACCTGGCGAATGCAAGAATGCACGCACTTTGGACTCGATTCTGGGCAATACCTTCAGATACACAGTTGCAGCATCATTATCAGTCCAGATTGTGGCTGGGTTTTATTCTATCCATACGTGCACGCAATGCATATACTTCACTACCAAATACTGTAACACGAGCGATCATCCAGTCACACGATACAAAAAAGGAAGAGAAATAAGCCAATCAGTGGAAAGCAGCAATCGTTCATCCGAAGCAGGCATCTGTGCCAGGGGAGGATCCAGGAATTTCGTAAATAGGGGGCGCTTTACAAAATCAAAGGCGGGGGGGGGGGGGGGAGGGCGCACGCACCCCCCCCCATTTTTTCTTTTTATTCATTGTGTTTTTCAAATAATAAAAATGGGGTGGGGGGGGGGGGAGGCGTGCGCCCGGTTAGGTCCTCCCTGGATCCGCCACTGTGTGCAACGATTCTCATTAAAGTATATACTGATATTGAACTTTAATTCTTATTTCATAATCTTTTTCTTTTGTGAATAATTGTGTAATAAGGTCTGGAACAGCTGCTCCAGTATAATATGAGTAGCTCGTCGTAGTATCTAAATTATATAGGCTTGAATACTCAAAACTGCATACTAAGGAATTCAATCATTGAAATTGTAAACAAAAAATACAAAAGGCCTTAAAAGCTTTGGACATAGGCTTACTTCCCGATACCGCATTTGCCACTCATCAGCAGACTGGGCGAATAATCTGTATCGCATAAGTGTAATGCCAAAAATGTCCCATATAAATAGTATTGCTTTGATACATATAAACTAACAAGAAATGTGGTACATAACTCTATTACCTCAAATTTGATACGCGGAAGTGTACAAACGAATACACATAAAATGCTGGACAACGTACAACTTATATAGCATCAAGAGCAATAGTTGTGTAAACTCGCCATTTGTGTTATACCATGCATTTTAACGAAACATTTACAAACATTTCACATATAGATATGTACAGAGTATTACAACTTTTTGATTCCAAAACTATAAACTGCGATACATAACGGACAAATTATGAACCTTACACACGATATAAAACGCCCACATAAGCAGTGGCGACACTGAGATAGAGAGAGAAAAAAAGTGTATATAAGAAAAAGAAACTGCATACGGCTGTTTGGGGTTGAACAAGAAAAGACAAAAACGAAAAGGGGTTGGTGTGTCACGATTCTAGCAAACATCTGGCATTGTCTCTCAAAATTCATCAACCAACATCGGGGGCCTAACAGAGTCGGTTGCAGTGTGATACGTACATTATTCTCTAGTCGCTTGCAATTGATATTGTGAACAAGTAGTCTACTCATTTACTGGGTCATAACATGAACACACTGTGGTAATTGTGGATTCAGAAGTTGTACATGTATGACTATGATATTGTATGGTAGTTTTAAAGCCATCCTTACCACATGATCTGAAAGCCTATAGACTGTGACACGTTAAAGAATATCTCTGATATGGAATACATACGGAGTACCGTATGTAATCTCAGTGATTTCAATCATTATAATTCACTTACTCACACTGTGACAAACTATGAACACACATTTTCCACGTAGTTTTACAGAGTTGACTGTTACCACAGTGTTTCACCGTTCGGATTAACACATTAACTCTCTGACAATAATATCAAACACTTTCAAATTACAATGATATCACAGTGTATCAAAACTGCTGTTAACAGACGCCATACTGTCACACCGTGATAACTTATGAAGACATAATTTCCAATCATTTTATGCAAAGTTGACCACGATAACTATTTGTTAACACTTTGGTTCGAGACCCTACTCTGTACAAATATTTTGACAAGTAATTTTTCTGCCTGTGACTGATGGAAAAAATAAAAATCTCTATAGTATAAGTAGATTTGTCGTATTAAACTTTTTCACACTGTGTGATTTAAAGTCATACTGTAAAAGACATTATCATTTTGAAAAAAAAAAAACACTTTGGAAACTAGATTTCCAGGTAACCCTACTGGAAAGAACAGCAGTGTCTCACAGTGTGGTCACATAATCGGCTACGAGTATGTGAAAACGCTCGAATTTTACAGTGTGAAGATGATTTCACGCTGTGGTGTGGTTTTTCACAGAGTAATATGGAATATTCTGTTTCACAATGTCAGTTGATGTATGACTGTGTGTTCATATTGTTCAAAGGCTCAAATTTAACAGTGTGAAGAGTTTTCACATTGTGTGTTCACATTATATTCACACTGTGTTTCACATTGTGTTTTAAAATGTGGGACACTGTGTTCTTTCCAGCAGGAAATGACCATAAAGTAATTTTTTTCATTTCATTTCAATTTATTTTCATATTTCTCACATATATCACAATATAAAGTAAATTGATACGAAATCTATACAGAACATAATTCATAATAGAACTTCACCGGAATGTTCAAAGTTTGTCTTGGTATACACAAGGTCTGTATACATGCGAGTTAAACTGAGATCATAATGCGAAAAATATAATGGGGCCTGCGTAAAAGCAAGCTTGTATAGAGCCGCAGGTCCCGTGGTAAAATCAGATTAGGGGAAGCATAAGTACAGATATTTTTAGACCATACTATAATTGGGGGATCTGATTAAAACCAACAAGATCAAATCAAATGTTGCTATATAAGATACAGAATAAAACACTGAAAAGTAATGTGACGTGGCGCGAAAATGAGGCAACACTGTGAATGTTTAATAAGGGATTCTTAGATTTAATAAACATTCTACAACTCTTCAGGTATTCAAGGGCCTTTGCTTCTATCAAAGTCAGTTCCCTTAAACAGTGGGAAAACTATCAAAAAGTGACATCCTATGACATGTTCTATACTGTGACGCAAGTTTCACATGTTTCATGAGCAAAATAGCGAAAATGTTCCCAACCACATAAGCAAATAAGCTTAGATAATGGTATAGCCTACCTCACATTTTGTCCCTTGACTTGTGGCACCAAGACGGGAAAAAACAAGAAAAAAAAATGCTCATCAATAATAAATTCATCGTTCTTAGGGAACTGCAAACCAACAACAGATCAACAACATTATGCGAAAGATGCGGTTTGTCTGAAAGTTTAAAATACGTGTTGGGAATTTGAGGCCACCAGAGCATCGCCTCCTTCAGTGCATATGATATAATTGCCACTATATAATTTCAGAAGATATGCGTTATTCCGAAGGTCCGTTAATCCGAAAATAATATTCTATAACATTATTGCGAGAGTCCCTTAATAATTTCCGAAGGTTCTTTAATCTGAGAATTGAGGAGTCAGTGTTTCTATCGAGAAGGTAAGAGAGTGTGAAGGGGCTATTAAAGTATCAATCATTCATGGCTATCCATGTATGCGTATGGAGAATGTGCGTGTGCGCATTCAATTTTCATTACGTAATTTCCTACCTTAGGTAAATGTAGTATGTCACTAAATGGATATGATTTGATTTTTTAAATTGCGAACATCACTTTATTTTGGGAGTAACACACCTTCGGAATAAGGAACTCTAATCATCAACAACATAGATATTGCCCGAGTCTTGTTATTTCAAACAACTACAACTTGATTTGAACCTCCAACTGCGATTCTCACGACAAAGCCTGTATCATACTTCTAATGGGGTTTACCCTTTAAAGCAACATGGCGCGGATTTACACTTTCAAATAATAAAAATTTGATACGCTTCTTTGTTTCAAAACCGAGGTCGTGACGTTCATAGAGTTTTCTTCTAAAATTTCAATGATCCTTCCTCTCCATTACGACACTCATGATGGTCCAGTCCCATCTATTGTAATAGTGAGTATCGTTTACTGTTCTTTTGAAGTTGAAGTGTTCACTTGATCAGGGTCTTTATTTTTAAAGAAAAGAACACTCGAGAGCTTTAATACTTTCACTTCAGTTGGGAAAGATCAATGCCTACTTCTCTTCAACCCTTAAACGACAATATAGCTAACTGTTGAATGACTAGTGCATTAAAATCACACCTCACAAAAAGTATATATATATATATATATATATATATATATATATATATATATATTTATACTTTTTGTGAGATAGATAGGCCAATGATACAAATTTTCTTGATGAATTCCTGTAACAAAAAAAAAACAAACAAACAAAAAACAAAAAACCAAAGAACACGTTTAATGTGTTGTGTTAAGTTGAGAGACCATTAAAGCCCTGTCACACCTTTCCGGAAAGCCTTGCTTGCGACTTTTTTTTTTATTTTTATTTTTGCTACTCGGAGGCCCCCGCAGATGACCTTCACATGACAGTACCTAGCACGTATCTCGCCCGTAATTACCCGGAGTTGGGCACACAAGTAATCTTTACCCGCAGCCAAGATTTGGCCCTGTCACACCTTTCCTGGCAAGGTAGCGGGTTTGATGCGTGTGGGGATTTTCCAGAACGCAGGACAATTTTTGCAGGAGGACAAGAATTTGTGCGAGTTTCGCGCATGCGTCTTACCATTTGGCCCCGTGCTTCTTACGTTCTACTTACGTCCATTCCGTTCTACCTGCGTGTAGGCTCATTGGTGACGAGGGAAGGAATTACTGTGACGGAATTTGATATTGCAGATGTCCCACAGAATGTCCTGCAGATGACATGTGCTTCCGGCGCAAAAGCATAGATCCACGGGAAACTTACGCACTTTAAGCGGGTCAACTGCTTGTGACTTGCGGCAGCTACGGGCCTGCTACTGGTGTTCTGTGTGGACCTCTGCGGACAATCCCCTCGACTCACCCGGGGAAGTTTTGGTCATCATGCAACTTGGCTGCGGATAAATTGGACTTGCGTGCCCACATCCGGGCAACTACGGACGAGATACGCGCTATATTTGTGGGGGCAGCTGTGGCATAGTGGATAAGACTCTCGACTCCCGATCGGAGGACCCGAGTTCGATTCCCGCCCAGTGCTTACGTCCTTGGACAAGATGTTTTTACCCACCATGTCCCTCTCGCCCCAGGTGTAAATGGGTACCTGGCAACGCTGGGGTAATAATAATGGCAGGGCCCTGTGGTAGAGCAGTTGCAGTAGAGCAGTAGAGCAGTGGCAACACTGAAGAGGCTACCCTGGATAAATAAGACCTTATTATTATTATTATTATTATTATTATTATTATTATTATTATTATTATTATTATTATTATATGCTGTCAGGTGCGGGCCAACGGCGTGAAAGATTTCCCCCTCAAACTAACCTGCACAGCTTTCCTAGACAAGATGTGACAAGGCCTTGAGCATGTTCAAAAGTCGTTCCGGTTGAGTCGTGGGAAGGGGGGGGGGTGCCCACTGACACGTAGAACACCAGTAGGAGGCCCTTAACGGCAGCACCTCGCAGGCAACTCATGCGAGGGTACTTCGCAGCTGTAACGCAGGTATTTCGCAGCCCCTGTATTTCCCTCTTTTAAACTGAAAACGGATTGGTTTCGAAGCTCTCAGGCAGGTCACACGGGATACACGCAAGTAGTAGGTAAATAGCACGCGTCTAGGGATTAAGACGCAAGTAAGGAACTCACCAACATCCTTGTCCGCCAGCAGAAAATTTTCCTGCGTTCTTGAAAATCCCTACTCGCATGAAAACCGCACAGCTTACCAGGAAAGGAGTGACAGGGACTTTAATTAGTATTGCCTCTTTCTTGTGACAGAGTTGTTCCTGGTATCATGTCGTGCTTTCTTGTCAGAGAGCAGTGCAGCTTCTGTGAAAATTGTATTTTTTTCATTTACTTTCGAATTCTGACATCACCACTGACGGCCACCTTGTTCATTTCATCCGTTAAAAAGACGATCTTTACATGATTTAGGGAGCTCTAGGGAGGTGTCTGCGTCCGAATCTCAGTCACATTGTCTGTGCAGAAATTTTTTATGAGTTTCATGCTTCTGGCATATTTGATGCTTCATCACGTTCATCATATTTTTGTCGACAGCAAATGATGTGCCGCGCTATGCCTTGTTATCTGTCTACTAATAACAATGCATTTCGCAGCGCTTCGTCCTGCTCAGTTTCCGGAGAAAATTCACGAGCAGTGCGACTGCGAGCGCGAGTAGTTGGATTACGAGGGAAAACATTCCATCCTGGCGGTGCCGAGCATGAGATCAAAATAGGAGGAGAAGAGCATTCTCCACATCTCCCCCACCTCTCACGTTCATCATATTTTTGTCGACAGCAAATGATGTGCCGCGCTATGCCTTGTTATCTGTCTACTAATAACAATGCATTTCGCAGCGCTTCGTCCTGCTCAGTTTCCGGAGAAAATTCACGAGCAGTGCGACTGCGAGCGCGAGTAGTTGGATTACGAGGGAAAACATTCCATCCTGGCGGTGCCGAGCATGAGATCAAAATAGGAGGAGAAGAGCATTCTCCACATCTCCCCCACCTCTCCGGCTATTATCGGGTGCTCAGGGAAGCAGAAGAGAAGAATAAAGACTGCATAAATTATATACAAGTCAACTCGTTAAGCAGATGAATGACATTTGTATAGAGGGAAATGTGACCCTACAATGTCAGCGTCCTATTGAGATGTATTACTTAATTATGCTTAAGATTTTTTTTTTTTCATAATAATGGTTTAATGCTCAAGAAACACAATAAATTCCACCAATCTATACGTGGCACGTTAGATTTGTATACCAATGTAAACATTGTAAAACATTGTCAAACACATGATGTGACCTTGTATCAATCGTCTGGAATGCTAGTTTAAAAAAAGGTTACTTTACTTTGATATTTAGAAGTATGACACTCTTGTGTGTGTGTGTGTGTGTGTGTGTGTGCGCGCGCGCGCGGCGCCTTTTTTTCCAGCCACGCTCGTGATCTTTCATAAGCTTCTTTCAAAAGTATTGATTATTCACTTGAATAAACCTCTCAACGACCTATCTCTATCATGTCAAGGATCGGTTTTTATTTCTTTTTGTTATTTTAAGGAATACAGTTACATTCATCACGACATCAACATGATTGGAGCGCTCGAAAATATGGACAGCTTACTTTCAGATTGTCTGGAGAATATCGATGGCATAATTGTCAATAGCATGTATTCAAAGCCGTTATCTTAAAGCTACAATGCTTTAGAACACTGCAAGTCCAACACTGTTAACAGCAATAACAACAACACGATATGAATGTTTCACGGTCTCCTTTTGTCCTGACATCAAACCGCTTATTTCGTTTGGGTTATGGTTTACGTCTGTGGATTGTGAGGCGATCAGAGCCATCTTTCATTTTAATGCACATAATTCCTAGTAGTCTCGCTGATATGCATCCATATAACATTGTTGAGCACTAGTTTAGCTTGCTTTTAATTCTAATGCTCACATTCCCATTTTAGATTTATGTTTTGACAAGACCTCTATAATACTGCTGATGTGGCGCATCCGTTGAAGCAAAGTGAACATTCATGGATTTGCACTTTAATTCACTAAATGATGATCTCTCTTTTTTCTTTTCTATGTCTAACCTCGTGACTTTCGGTCGACATCTCTCGACAGTATCAGTGAGAGACCTATATTCTTCTTCAGACCATCTTCTTTGGATATCATGTTTCATTCTTTTATTTTGCACCTCATGTACGGGCATTTTGCAGCTCCTATTTCCTTTGTTTCATGGTAATTGTAGTCCCAATTAGCTTTGCACTGGTATAGCTACATACACTTCTTTTGTACCATATGCAACTTACATTTTTTGTTACAAACACTAGCTTCAAAGTCACGTGCAATGATGAATAAAGAGAGAAGGGACAGAATTGCCAGAGATTAGGGAGACGAATTCGAATATTGTGTGATAGGCTTTATTGTAAGGTATTCTCTCCCAACCGTTAAGAATTTGTCTTGATTCACATAAACAAGTAATAGCTTTCCTGTATTTAAAGGGACTGTACAGTACCGGTTGAGGTAGGGATTCATGTTTTGAACATTCCTAAGTGAGATAATGACAAGCCTCTTATGAAATATGAAAATAATGAAAAGCCTCTTATGAAATATGATGATATAAATATATTTTATTCACATAAAGATCCACAGATACTTATCCACACACTTAATTTTGAATTAGGTAAAGTTTCTTCCTTGTTCAAATGCAATAAATTATCTTTAAATATTGATAAAACTAATTTTATACATTTCAAAAACGTTCATTCTTCTGATATTGAATGTAATTTATATATTGATGGGTTACCCCTTGTACAAAAAAAGTCTACTAAATTTCTTGGTGTGATTATTGACGCTAATCTTACCTGGAATGAACATGTAAATAATATAAGTAATATTGTATCAAGAAACATAGGTATATTGTTCAAACTGAAAGATTTTTTTGATAGAAAAGTCTCTTTTTATTTCATATAATGCACTGATTTTACCATACATCACATACTGCAATATGGTGTGGGCAAATTCTAACAAGACAAAAATTCAATCAGTTCATCTTCTCCAAAAAAAGAGCACTCTGCATTTGTACCAACTCACATTATCTTGCAAATTCTGAACCATTATTTTTTGAATTGAAAACTTTGAAAATCCATGATATTCATACATTACAAAGCGCAATATTGGTGTACAAATACAAATCCAACACCCTCCCTTCCTCGTTCCACAACCTATTCACTGTGAACCCCAGCGTCCACGCTTACCCAACTCGACATTCTAAAGATTATCACCTCCACAATCCCAAGTTAATGACAGCTCACAAGTCAATTAGACTTTTAACTACCATGATGTAGAGTATCCCTCTCCTTATGTTTTCCTCTCACTTTTCTTTCTTTTTCTCTCTTTCTTTCATCTTCCTATCTATGAACAAATTGAACGCGCATAATACATTTTTTTTAATGATGTTTATGTACATAACAGGGGCCGCGGAACGTTTTTCAGTGTGTGTGTGTGTGTGTGTGGGGGGGGGGGGGGGGGGGGCTGCGGGACCGGGGGAGGGGGGTGGCAAGGTCAAGACCCCCCCCCCCCCCCCCCCGCTTAGACGGGAAGAATCTAAGGGCGGAATCTTTGGTAATTGAAATTCATGAGTGTTGTGATTTTTTTTTGCGATTTCTTTTGCGATTTTTTTTTTTTTTTTGGACGAACCAAAAGCTCAGCACAGCACAGCACAGCACAGCACAGCACTCACCTCAGCACAGTATTATGGTAAAAAATGCCTATTGATAACAAATAAACGAAAACTATTTTGAATTCCCCCTTTACTTTTGATTTCATAAATTATTAGAGTATTTTGGATTCGACTATTGATTCTATTTCTGTAGACACGTCCGTTATACAGATATGTAAATCGATTTTAAGTCTCGAATTTTACCCCGAGGCCTCGATCCATGTCAAGCTGCTGCTTATGATCGCGGTCTCCTGCTTTTCTGTTATTATAATAACCCAAAAAATACTGAATTTTAAAAATCAATTTATTCAAATCCCCTCTGTTATATTCTTTTTTTTTCTAAAATTCGTTTAATGAAAAGACGTGATATACTGCGAATGAATAATCAATTATTATTTACATACTCTACAAGTGTTGATTTAACGATTCACCTTCGAACTTTGTTTGGTGTGAATGATATGCTACACGTCTTATACATCGAATACTGTCATGTTCATAGTGCGTGTGTATATATGTACCTTGAATTGATTTGCAAGACAGTATGCTTGCTTAAATGTCGTGTAACGTTAATTTCTAAATATGTGTATTCTTTTGTTATGTGTGATTTGGAAAAAGGCAGAAATAAAATCAATCGATCAATCAACCAATCAGAAAGACCATGTAACTTTAAGAAGGATTCAACGTTTATTTGATGAAAATTGGTTTTCAAATGGCTGAGATATCCAAAAAAGTGCTAATAATAAAAGGCGACATGCCACAACTTCATTAGGGTCTCTTTGTTTCACCTTGTTTTTGGATATCTCAGCCATTTCAAAACCGATTTTCATGGAATAAACTTTTGATACCCCTTAGAACTGCATGCTCTTTGACATCTCATAGAGTGGTTTCTGAATATCTCGCAAAACGTTAAAAGCTAAATCTTCACCTCGACCAGAACTGTACACACCCTTTAAATTATATATATATAATATATATATATATATATATATATATATATATATATATATATATATATACATACATATATAATTAACTGGGCCGTCTCATCTTAGTAGTGTTTAGATGTCCGATAGCTCACCCTGTTTTTGTTTTTTCATATACCACCAGAATGTTTCCCGCAACCGGTTGCCAACTGATTGCCGGCTTGCAACCAGCCCAAATGTGAATTGTACATCACATTGTTCGTATCTATCGATTATGTAAATATATATATGAAGAGTTTGTTCGCAAAAACCGATAAGTCCATTTTTGAAGATTTTGAAGTACGGTCTCTGTCATAAAGTACAAAATAATATCTTTTGGTCACTACATATAAAGGTACATTTTTGAAGTTATGGTCAAAAGAAGCAAAAATGTTTTTATTATTCTCTTTATTTTTCTTGACCATTAATCGCAAATATCTGTATTTGGCAAATAATGGACTTATCGGGTTTTTTTTTTCGAACAAACTCTTCATATATATATATATATATATATATATATATATAATCTTACACACACAGATCTAGGTGCCAAAAATTGACACGCTTCATTTATTGTCACTTCATAATGAAAATACTCTCTTTGATTTCACTCAAAGACGCAAGAGGGGAGAACAAGTAAGCAACAAGATAGGTTGATATATATCCTATACGACGATATAACAATATATTAATATTGATATTCATCAAACGTATTCGTTGACACACAAATACACATACGTATATCATGCTTCTGTATCCTGTGCATGTTGAGCATTTTTGTATCTATGCATTTGCTTTGTTTATTTACTCTTATACTTGTATTTACATTAAGTGTTGTGCTCTACATTGATCAATGTCCATGCTTATAGGTTATGTCCATAAGATATATAGATTATCCCGCTATTTCGGAAATTTCCCGAGTTGGACTCGAGAAAGTTTCTCGATCAGAGCGATAAAATTAGCGCTCTAATTTGGATTCACATTATCAAATAGCGCGCTATTTCGTGATCGGGTTAATTTCCCAAGTCGGAAAATAGCGCGCTATTTCGAAACATCGGGCTGATGTGAAAACACCTTTTAACACACTGTAGACTGAATTATACAACGACAATATTGAATTATCCCGAGTGCAGGTCGAGGTGAATAGAACTGCACAAGAGATAATTCATTATTTGGAGTTCTATGGAACTCTAGGCCCTTGAAATAAAGATCTAGACTCATCGTACTGATTTCGTGCACGCTGCCGCAGACTAGTTAACTATAGAGCTAGTACAGCCTCGCATGCATACTGAGCAGATAAAATAATCTTTTTTTTTTTTGGTTTCATTTCCATCAAAGAATATGGCTGAGGTCAATGTGGATGTTAGATAATCTTGTTTACGGAGAGTCGCGTATGCGTATTGCTGAGCAGGTACCTACTTGTTATAACTATACTTCCTGCATCCTGTGCTCTATACGCGCGCATACCCTGAAAGATTTGTTCTTGTTTTATCTACCCCACTGAACTCTATAGTGGAAGTGACGTTACGCGCGGTGCTTGAAGCCAGCGCTTTGCTTTAGTTGGCGCTGCCATTTAAGCGCTCCTTCTTTAGGCCCCGCCCACTTTACCATACGCTACTGTTGTGAAGAGCAAAGACGCTTACTTGAAGTTTGAAGTTTTGTTTCATTTATTTACTCAACGATCCTCATGGGGTATTGGAGTACAATGTCCATTGGAAATAAACAGAATAGAAACTTTTCAAATAAGATTTGAAAACAAGATATCAACATAATTATCAAATGCAATCTGCATAAAATTAATTTGCATAATAAATAATTATACAAATGTAAATCTATCGTACAAATTACAAACAATGCAGGCACAGCCTAACGCAAATAATCACACAAAGGATACATAGAATAAACTAAATCACAAATTTGTTCTTATTCAAATTTATGAAGTTCTTCCGTCGTGATGTTTTCATTGCAACTGATTGACAAATTGCCCTACATCGACGTAAATAAGCACTGAATTGATCAGTGTTTTAGTAGTAGCCATGATAAAAATCATGGGCGTACATACTCGAGCAGGATTCGAACCCACGACCTCCTGATCACCGGACAGGCGTCATCTCCACTAGACCACCGAGCTTTCGCCCGACAGCAAGTGTTGGTTCTAATCCTTATAGCATGCAGCGGGTACTGCTTTTTGTTATTCAAATTTATGAAGTTCTTCCGTCGTGATGTTTTCATTGCAACTGATTGACAAATTGCCCTACATCGACGTAAATAAGCACTGAATTGATCAGTGTTTTAGTAGTAGCCATGATAAAAATCATGGGCGTACATACTCGAGCAGGATTCGAACCCACGACCTCCTGATCACCGGACAGGCGTCATCTCCACTAGACCACCGAGCTTTCGCCCGACAGCAAGTGTTGGTTCTAATCCTTATAGCATGCAGCGGGTACTGCTTTTTGTTATTCAAATTTATGAAGTTCTTCCGTCGTGATGTTTTCATTGCAACTGATTGACAAATTGCCCTACATCGACGTAAATAAGCACTGAATTGATCAGTGTTTTAGTAGTAGCCATGATAAAAATCATGGGCGTACATACTCGAGCAGGATTCGAACCCACGACCTCCTGATCACCGGACAGGCGTCATCTCCACTAGACCACCGAGCTTTCGCCCGACAGCAAGTGTTGGTTCTAATCCTTATAGCATGCAGCGGGTACTGCTTTTTGTTATTCAAATTTATGAAGTTCTTCCGTCGTGATGTTTTCATTGCAACTGATTGACAATTTGCCCTACATCGACGTAAATAAGCACTGAATTGATCAGTGTTTTAGTAGTAGCCATGATAAAAATCATGGGCGTACATACTCGAGCAGGATTCGAACCCACGACCTCCTGATCACCGGACAGGCGTCATCTCCACTAGACCACCGAGCTTTCGCCCGACAGCAAGTGTTGGTTCTAATCCTTATAGCATGCAGCGGGTACTGCTTTTTGTTATTCAAATTTATGAAGTTCTTCCGTCGTGATGTTTTCATTGCAACTCATTGCAACTGATTGTCAATCAGTTGCAAATTTGTTCTTATTTTTTTACATTCCACGTTTGTAGTTGGCATCGCTGGGTCGTGTGTAGAGTACAATATCGTGGAATTTTTCTTTTCTGTTTTCTTAACAATTTAGTGTTCTTATCAATAAATATGCATACAGCTGCCGCTCGTGAACGTGTGTAAATTGATTCAAACCCTTGCTCGAGGGGACATTGTGTGAGTGTGAAATGCGCTTACAAAGAATATTGCAAGTGATGTTAAAGTGAGAATGGGGACTTACGGCTGTAGAAGTAGCCTTTTCACAAGGCCCTATGATGGCTGTATTGGGCTCGTCACCATACGGAGAGTGGATCTTGGCAAAAAGGCTAGTATAGCAGTTGCAGCTGCACTGCCGCACAGTGACTCAGAATTTTCCAGCGCCTCAGAATTATAATATGCCCTGTATGGATTAATACTCATTAGTTTTCCCGGAATCATGCGTTGTGACTACTGTTGAATGTGCGAAATAATGTTATGAACAATTTGATGTGGCTGAGAAAGTGGCTAGAGGTGGCGGCCAAATTTGTTAGCAGCGTATGAGACTCTGTGGGATTTGCTAGTGTGTGTGTGTGTGTGTGTGTGTGTGTGTGTGTGTGTTTCTAAAGATGTATTATACTGCAACTGATTGACAAATTGGCCTTCATTGACGTATCTAAGTGATCCTTTTTATGCAGTGTCGGAGAAATAGCCTTAATAACAGATTAAATCATGGACATACACTCTCGGCCGGGATTGGAACCCATGGCATCCTGAAATACTAGACAGGGGTCATATCCACAACTGTATTTTTGATTTTATTTCATTAGATTCAATTTAGTTTTTCTATGTAAGAAGTTGCTTTTCGATTCCATTAATTTTTTTAGTTTTTTTGTGTGGTTTTAACCAATCAGGATGTGATTATCGGACAGCAATACAACCATGCATACATTACGGGACATGTGTAGGCTCTTAACCAATCAGGATGCGATCAACTAGACATCCATCCATCCCTGCAGCACAGATTTATGGTTGTGGGGTTTTAAGCAATCAGGGTGTGCTTTACTAGACAGCCGTCATTGCGGCACGGAGGAATGGTGGTAAGGTTGAACGAATCAGGATGCGACAAACCTAGCAGCCATTTCTGCGTGTGGCCTACTTGTTGATTCACAGAACCATTCAACCATAAACATTATGTAGGAATGGCTGTCTAGATAATCGCATCCTGATTGGTTTAAACCCTGCAGTCGTTCCGGAATGCATGCATGTATGGTTGTATGGCTGGCTATGAGAGTTAATCACATCCGGATCGGTTACAACCTTGTAGCCGTTCCGTAATGCATGCATTGATGTACGGCTGTCTAGGTAATCGCATCCTTTAATATTGAACCCTACAGCCGTTCCATATAATGCAAGCATGGATGTTTAGTTGTTCGATTAATGACATTTCGGCCCATACGAGTGACATCCATGAGACGTTCTTGGGCTGCACAGTTTGCACAGTTGCACAGTCGCATGCCTGTAGTTTTTTTTTTTCTTTTTTTTGCGTTCTGATTGGTTAAACCCATATATCCATTCCATGGCTGTACAGTTCCATGGATGTATTATTAACGATAACTTTCACCCGTCATATGTGTCTGCTCATACATGCATGTGCCATGTCTCATTTTAGGATACCCCAAACAGTTACCACAAACACGTTTACGGACAGACGGACTGCATCTGCCTGCATTTAACACCACCTCCCAAACACACACACACACACACACACACACACACACACAAACACACAAGAAATATAGCATGGTGAGGTGATGAGGGACATTGTGCCATATTTGGCAATTACACTTTTGTGAACCATCCTGATTTAAATTTTCCAAATTACCAACTCTCTCATATAATAATCTATTCCATCAGACCTATTCGTACAATAGCATGATCTATTTAATCAAAGAATGGTCCAAGTAAAGATGCTTAAAAAAACTTTACTGTTGCCTTACCATCAAAAAAAAAATCTGCGTTATTCATTGCATCGCTGATATGTCACTGTATGTTCTGTTGTACATTGTAAAGGCAATGAAGAAATTGTATTGCTGTGTATTCTAAAGGTAATGAAGAAACTTACGTTGTTAGCAATTAATGTTTATGTATATCCATTTATATTTATGGTACCACCAATGTATATGATATATATGTATGTATCTGCATGAGCAATGATACAATGCAGGAACCAATAAAATCAAATAAAGATCAAATCAAATCAAAAAATTAACTATGATTTGATTTGACATATTAACTGGAAATGACCTGTAAAGGACTTGATCCGTTGTATATTAAGATACTCAATTATTACTACGAAATCATTGCCACATAACCATGTTTAAATCTGGTTCGAGTGGGGCACCGTCAGTAAAATATCTTGTCCAAAGAGGGATAAAGCAGTCGGCAGAACTCGAACATGAGACATTCTTTTGAAAGTCAAGTGTCTTACCCATTGTGACGAAACTATAGCTCTGTTCGAGTTAACTTGTTTCGTCGCAGTAGAAAGAGACACCACTCCAAAACGCTCTCACCATTAAGCCCATAGGCACAGAGAATAAAGTACACGCAGAATCCATTCATGATTTTAGGTGCCCATTCCTGCTGGTTTTATTGAGAGAGTTCCTTCGACATGGACATTATTGCGAGAAGAGTTATCACACAGAGGTGCCTAGCAGCTCCTAGGTCTGCACTCAGCGACGTCTAGATATCTTCTGAAGACTGGAGACAATATTCCTATCATCTTGTCCCCTACAAAATTGCTGATCTATGAAAAACCACTATGAATAAAGGGAGAGCAAAATAGTCCTATTTGGACAAGTCAGCCATTTAAGAAAGGGGAAGGGTACATTAAGGGAAACAAAAGGAATACTACCTTGGTCCAAGTCAGCACATTGCTGCTACTAACTTTTGTATTGTCTCAATTTCACATAAAGATATAACATGGAAAATAACTCCTGACCAATCACACCACTACCCCTTCTTACATAACTTATGTTACCTCTTGTCTGGAATAAGAAATAAAGAGTTGTATAGTATCTACACTTTTGACCAATCATAAAGAAGGTCATTCTTACATAACTTATGTTATTCATTGTCTGAAAACCTATTCAAAGGAAAACAAAAGAAAACTACTTTTAACCAATCATCTCTCTGTCTAGACCAGCTATATATATATATTTATTTCCTACTAGCCTCCTACCCTAAGGGTTAAGACCACCTGACCTTTGAGATGTTTGTCCCTGGACAGGGGATTTATGTTACATTAAACTCCTGGGGACTGCCACCTGTTGTGGTCTGGAGATGGGGACGTAATACACAGTGTTATGCATTTAAATGTGAAATGGACACTACTATATGCATGGGGTATTTCCCACTTGCAATAATTGGGCTGACATGTGTGCATGTCACAGACATCCCCAACTTTCTAACATGGAAACTATACAAGTTTAGAATGAGGTTCTCAAACTTCATTATGAACATAGTTTACATGTAGACAAAATTTTTAGCGTTTACACTGTTTAACCAGACTGGCTATAAAACTTACGACTAAATAGTCTATACTGTGCAATTCTAGCTCAACAGCTCACATGTAAACACTCAAAACATATAATAACTCAAAACAACTGTACATTTACGTTATACAAATTTCAACATGGATTGTGGAAATTACTTGCAGATTGTAAACTTCTCTTTCTTTCTTTTTTTTTTTGTTTCCAAAAAAGATTAGGGTTGAGTTCACCTCCTTGCTCTGCAAACATCCTTCTTTTCATCATCATAATTCCTCTAATGTTTTACATACGAGTCATGTACCCTTTCTCTGAGTACTTTGATTTTGTTAGCTTACTGACAATAAGTATTGTGGCATCACTATGCCATGTGCGTACATTTAAAAGGGCATTTTACCGGTTTTTTATTTTTTTTATATGTTGTTCTTTTAATTCTAAAAGACCCAGCGGTGCAAACAGAATCAAAATTTCATAACGATTAAGTCCGTAATCTAATGTTAAAAATGGAACTTTTCAGGTGAGAATTATGCTAATGAGCTGACGAGCCCGGATGTTATGATGTCACAGGTGCTCTCACTATTATTGATTACAAGTGCTCGCATACGCGTGCGTTAATTCGTATCCAGTAGCAGACGACGCTTAGGCCTAATTTAGCTAGCAGGCGGCGCTTGTGTACTGTTCTATCCATGTAGATATCTCAAATTGCGCTAAACCAAATCGCACCAAAATTACAGGATATACTTCATAGCATATTTCAAAGTATTCTCTTATATTTGAACGAAATCAGTAATCGAGAAGTATCAATATTGACGTCGACTTTCAAGTCGTCACTAAAAAAAAAAACTCACTCTTCGCGAGAGATCTTGGCGAACTCAAGATGCACAATCTAGAACTGAAGTTAGCCGACTGGTACTGTGCGAACAGGGAATTTACACGAGAACTAAATTCAAAAGTGTAATGATTTTTGCGACTTGTGTGATATAGGAACTACATTTTTCATTCAACTTACCACAAATAATTTGTAAATTTATTTATTGCCCCCGATTACTTGAAAGATTTGTCTCATGATATCAAATGGCTAACTTCAGTCTGTGCGTGCGCAGCAGGTAGGTAGGGCCTGGCCGCAATCACTCGTGTTAGTCGTAGAGCAGATTATTTTTAGCGACGCCGACAGGAAAGTCGACATCTACACTTACGCTTCCCGACATGTGATTTGTTTCCAATTAACGTGAGCTGTTGGATATGAATCATAAAGTATTTCCTGTGAGTTTGGTGCCATTGGCAAGGTGAATTTTGAGATATCTACATGGATACGGAAGCACGCTAGCACTATACCTACACCAGCGCTGGGATCGCGAAGCGGCGACATTGTGTTAGAATCTACGTAGTCAGGCCACTCTTCCGAGATATGGGTCCTAGTAGTAGGCCTACTGAAACAAACTGTTAGATCTAACATTAGTCCTTGGTGTAAATAACACCACTATGAGATTTATCTCGGCTACAAAACATCGGAAATCCATAAAGCAGATACCTTACCTGAAAAATCCAGCACAGGAACAACAGTGCCTGCAGGACAAGGGTCCAGATCTAGATCTGGAGTCTGGACTTTCGTCTGGACCTTCTTCAAGTTCTGGCAGCAGGGGTATGTAACGTTACGCTGTGCCTTATTAGCGCTGTGCACATAGGGCCTACAGCTGCAATGTCGACGGTGAGTGTAGGGCCTACTCATCAAAACTTGGACTGCCACGTAGAACCTACTCCTTGACTGCTCAGTAGTCCTAGTCCTAGTTCTAGTATTTCAGAGTCTATGTGTACTGGGTACCGTTTTCATCTCACTAAGCGTAAATCGTGCGTGCCGTTGAAGAGAGTCTATCTACATTTGGATTTAGATTCACTCAGCCTGGCCCTCATCTACGTTAGATAGTTTGAACTGGCGAACCATCGCTCGATCATGATCATCAATGCGTAACGTTACTTACACATAGTCTTCTATGGGCAGCACGTTCGGACAACGATGCCAATTTCATTTTGCACATCTGGAATTTCCCCACAAGTTTTATCTAAATAAAAAGCTGTTGAAGAGATTGCTTTTAAAGATTAATAGATATTGTTTAACATATTTATTATAGCTCCATATTGCAATTATACTAAATAACAGCTTTTGCAGTACTTCGTGTGAGATTAAATCAGTAGATTGGCATTATGTAGTTCGTCTTGCTAATGTCGGAGTTGTGCACCAAGAGCACCTGTGACGTAGGCCAAATTGTGTGGATCGATCCATGGCTTGCTCGTTTTCATTTTTTTTTTCAAAAAATCATTACAGGCTTATCCTGGGTTTTACAATCCTCTCTTTCCAGTAGTAGGCATCAAAAAATGTAGATTAGAATTATCAGACAATTAGAAAATGTCAGTACAGTTTTCTTTTCAGGCATTTGCATATTGTGTACAAGTCATGCAGTATCAAAAGATTCAAGATGAACACAGATAATTACATTCTGGCATCAATGATCAATAGCATAGTGTACGGATGCGTCAGTGTTCTCGTGTTCATCATTGTCCTCAATAATGAAGTCCTCAGTGTCTTTCCGTCGTGTTGTTCTCATTTCATCAAATGATAAAGTTCATCGGTTTATTGTCGAGTCGAACTAAAACTCCAAACTCGTATAGGCAAGTGAGTGGCTATGCGATTATTTTATCCTAGCACTTTTCATACTGGTGTGGGCAGAATCACAGTTCTACTGTTCTATATACCACTACAAGTATAACATACAACATAAATCATCCTGAACTGCGACTTTAATTCCTCTCGAAGGAAATCGGAATGCACTTTACATGTATATAACGTTCAGACACACATTTAATTCTTCAGATAAGAACATTCTTTCGGAATTCACTCATTGATCCCTATACTACCCACAACATGTGTATATGCCCTGGTACTATGTCATGCTATTATGATATTATTCCTAGATGCGGGATAATGCATCTGCATTGCCGTTCATTCTTCCACTGCGGTGTTCCACCACCATCGAGTAAGACTGCAGTGCCAGGCTCCATCGCATAAGTCGAGCATTTTTGGTTTTGAGCTGTTTTAGCCAGCTAAGGGGGTTATGGTATGTCTGAATGACAAATGACTGCCCAAACAAATATGGATGAAATTTCTCGACACTCCAAATTATGGCTAGGCACTCTTTCTCAATGATAGGGTAGTTCACTTCGCGGGGGAGTAACTTGCGACTAATGAATGCGTCCGGGTGATCAACCCCCTCCTCATCTGTCTGGCTGAGCACAGCCCCTATGCCCCTATCACTAGCATCTACCTGCACAATGAAGGGAGCAGAGTAGTTTGGGCTCCTCAAAACTGGGGCAGAGGTCAGTAAACTTTTGAGTGTTTGGAAGGCTGCCTCACATTTTTGGTCCCATCTCACAATTTTGGCTCTGATTTCCTCGTAAGGTCAGTGAGTGGGGAGGCTATTTCACTGTACTCCGGGATGAATTTCCGATAGTATCCTGTTAGTCCTAGGAAGGCTCTAACGTCTGTTTTCGTGACTGGCCTAGGATATGATACTACAGCCTCAATCTTCGCAGGTTCAGGCTTCACCTTCCCCCCTCCAATCACAAAACCCAAGTACAATACCTCCCTCTCACCGAAGTTGCACTTGGCTGGCTTGGCAGTCAAGCCTGCCTCTCTCAACCTCCCTAGCACATCCTTCAAGTGTTCTACATGCTCCTCCCATGTCTCACTAAAGACGACTATGTCATCAATGTACGCTGCTGCATAGGCCTGTGCGCCACGCAAAACTTTGTCTACCAGCCGTTGGAATGTCGCAGGCGCCCCTTTCATTCCAAAAGGCATCACTGTGAACTCATGTAGCCCAAAGTGCGTAATGAACGCAGATTTCTTGCGCGCTGCCTCTGTCAATTCGACTTGATAGTACCCTTTTGTGAGGTCAAGGGTGGACACATACTTGGCATTGCCTAGCCTGTCAATAAGTTCCTCGATGTTGGGTATTGGATAGCTATCAAAAACCGTGATTTCATTCAGCTTTCTGTAATCTACGCACAGTCGCATGGATTGATCCTTTTTCGTCACTAGCACGATTGGGGATGCATATCGTGATGTAGACTCTTGAATTATCCCCATCTTCAACATATCATCCAATTCTTTTTTTTTACTGTTTCCTTGACACTATGAGGTAAACGGTATGCACGCTGGCGGACCGGCCTTTCAGAAGTATTTTCAACCACATGTTGCAAGATGTTTGTCCTACCGGGGATACTGCTTAGGGTCTCCCTAAACTCAGAAGTGATTGCTCTCACGTCATTGGCCTGTTCTTCGCTCAAGCGGTTAGAAATCTCTACTTCACTTTCACTATCTGCGCCTGGACTAATTAGTGGGGCAACAGGTATACTTGGATCAGTTTCCTCCTCTACTATCCTGGGCTGTGTGTACATTACAACCACCTGCCTTGCATTCCACTTCTTCAGCATGTATATGTGAAAGACCTGGGGGGCATTTCATGAAGGAACTTGTCGGGTAAAATATCTGACAAGTCAATTATATCCGACAAGTTTTGAGAAATTCTTTAGTCTGATTGGCTGATTTCTTTGAACTTGTCGGATATAATTGACTTGTCGGACATTTTATCCGACAAGTTCCTTCATGAAATGCCCCCCAAGGTGTCGTTTTCTTTCTCCTATCTCTACCACGTAGTCTACATCGCTCACTTTTTGCACTACTCCGTATGGGCCTTGCCACTTTGCCAACAATTTGCTGCTTGAAGTTGGGAGAAGAACCAACACCTCATCCCCCACCTCTAGCGTGCGAGCACGCGCTCCTTTGTCATACCACAGTTTTTGGCGCGTCTGCGCTGCCGACAAATTCGTGTGCGCTAGCTCTAGGTTCTCTGCCAATCTAGTCCTCATGTTCATTACATATGACAGGATTCCCTCTCCCTCAGTGATTTCGCCTGTCAATGTCTCCTTTAACACATCTAGGGGCCCCCTCACACGATGACCATACAGAAGTTCAAATGGGGAGAAACCCGTGGACACTTGGGGAACCTCCCGGTACGCGAACAGTACATAAGGGAGATGCTCATCCCAATTGCATTTTACCTCATCCATGTCAGGCTTTAGCATTCCTTTCAGTGTGGAATTGAAACGTTCTACTAGCCCGTTACTTTGGGGTGATAGGGGCTCGTCCTTATCTTCCTGATTTCTATGCTCTCACACACTTGAACCATCAGTTTTGACATGAAATTGGCACCTTGGTCGGTGAGAATTTATTGTGGTACCCCCACTCGAGAGAAAAGCTTGATGAGCTCATCAGCAATCTTGTCAGCATTGGTGGAACGAAGCGGAATTGCTTCTGGGTACCTCGTCGAGTAGTCACAAATGACTAGAATGTACATGTTGCCCTTCTTTGATTTGGGCAGGGGCCCCACTATATCTAGAGCAATTCGTTGGAATGGCTCACCTATGATGGGCACCTGAACCATGGGCACTTTACCACCCCTCTTGCTACAAGTCTTCTGGCAGGGCTCACATGTTCGAATATACTCTGAAACATCTCTAAAAAGCCCTGGCCAGTAGTAATTCCACGTCTTTTCCACGCCCAGATGCCCCGCCATGAGATTGTCATGAGCCATCCCCAGCAGTTCCCGCCGGTACTGTTTTGGAACTACTACTTGCCTAAACTCCTGCTCCTGGGTTGCCCCCTTTTTCCTCCAGTGCCGGAAGAGGATTCCCCCCTCCCAGTAGAAATAGCACTCGTCCCCTGCACCTGTGTCAGAGGGGAGGGCCTTTTCCCGAACCAATTTTAGGGTCCCATCCTCCCTTTGGTCCTTTCCTAGCTCAGATTTTGAGAGCATCAGTAGGCTTGGAGTAGCACACCTATCACTACCTACGTCTTTGTCATTTTGGGGTCTTCCTCTCTCATTCTTCCCTGTTTCCTGTTCAGCCAGCTTCGCTTGCTGCCCCCTTGTGACAACCATAACAGGGTCCTGCAGTTGCAATTCTTGCAATCTATCATTCAAAAGCTCATTGCCTAGTATCATGTCTACAGAGAGAGTGTCAATTACTCCTACCACAACGTATCCCGAGATGGAGTATGGCTCACTCACAAGATGTATGACGGCTAATGGGACATCAACCTCATTCCCTGTCACACCTCCTATCCTCACACTCTGCCCTGCGTAGGCATTAGCATGTACATATTCTGGCCTCACCAATGTTTGGGTCGCACCCGTATCCCGTAACAACTGTATTTTCTTCCCATTCACATCAGCCTCGCTCATGTATGGTTTATGTTTAGGGTCCACTTGATCTGCCCGACATAAGTAGCCCTTAGCTACACCACTCCCCTTATCAGAGGGCCCTCCCCCCTGCTTATTAGGGCAGTTAGGGGCGATGTGGCCTGGCTTACCACATTCGGTTTTGTAGCACTTTACTGCTTCCCGATCCTTTCTATTGTTCTGAGAGTTTTGAACCTGACCCTTTGGTTTTTCCTTCCCAGCCTGACCTGACGAGAGGTTATTGCTGTTCCCTCTATCAGTCCTAGGGCCCTTATAGGTATGGTTTAGGCTCTTCCTGGTAGTGGTATACTCATCGGCTAGACTAATCAATTGCCTAAAATCAGCTGCATGGTTATCGAGTAACCACAGCTTCAAATCAGGAGGAACGTGATCCAGCATGTTTTCTTCCAGGATCATTTCCTCAAGTTTCCTCACGTTACCCTTTGCTCCTACTCCCTATTCCCACCTATCAAATGCATCGCTTGTTTCATACTCTACGTAGCTTTCATCCCCGCATTTATTCATTCTACGAAATTTTTGCTGTAGGCATCTTGCGTTAGCTCATATTTAAGCAGAATTGCTTTTTTGATCACATCGTAGTTGCCACACACATCATCGTCTAGTCTAGAATAAGCTTCGCGTGCTTTCCCTGTGAGTAGGGGAGCCAGTCTTCCTGCCCACAACTCCTTTTCCCAACCGTGAAGTTTCGCAACTTTTTCAAAAGTGCGCAGAAACGCATCTATACATCATCTCCTTCTTTGAGTCTGGGCAGCAGTTCTTTCAAATTATCTGGCCTATGATGGGGCGCTGGCCCCTGCCTCCCCTTATGGAAAGAACACAGTTTTACCACACTATGTAACACAGTGTGCAACACAGTGTGGCACACAGTGTCGAACACAGCGTCGAACACATGTGTTTAATATGTGCTTAATATGTGATTTTGGGACGTGTGGTAACACTGTGTATTTACCACAGTGTGAAACACAGCGTCACCACACTGTGCAACATAGCATTACCACATGGTCCAAAACACACATTAAAAACACTGTGAATTAAACCACAGTGTCACACACTATGACCACAGGGTTATGACCACATAGTCCATTACACTGTGGTAGTCACCACATAATCCACCACACTATGGTATTCACCACATAGTCTACCACACTGTGGTAATCACCACATAGTCCTCCACACTATGGTATTCACCACATAGTCTACCACACCGTGGCAGTCACCACATAGTCCACCACAGTACAATGTGGTAGTCACCACATAGTCATCAAATATATCAAATACCATATAGTCATCAGGTGTATCAATATTTGTAAAGCATGAAGGCACGGTTACTGAGTAGATAACACTGTTATTGAATATGAAATTACCTTTTCATAACAAAATTTATGACATTGGTATAACATAACATATTAGACAATAGTTCAAAGGAAATCCCATCACAAATACTTCGAATTTAGAAGTATTTTATGAATTTTCTCAAATTTAGGTTGCTTTTTATAAATATTCATGAGATATGCGAAGTCTGTACCACAGGAATACCACAGGAATACCACAGTGTTGCCACAGGAATACCACAGTGTCACCACAGGAATACCACAGAAATACCGCATGAAGTATCACATTCTGTACCTCAGCACTCCCACTTGATAGGTAATACTGTAGGAGTATAGGACAGGTTAAGTACTGCTTAAATCAATTGTCATGATTCGCAGCATAACTCACCTATTAATGAGATTCTGGAAGATGCATTTGTTTTATTTTTTGCTTTTTTATATTCCAGTTGGTACTACTGTGTGGTACTGCTGTGTGGTATTGTCCTGTGACAGTCATGTGGTATAGCATGTCACCAAAAAAAAAAAAAAACCCCACAAGAATATCCTGTGACATTTTTTCTGTAATTAAAGTGTACAAGAAAACAGTTGTAAACTCAGTTTGTATCCATACTACTGAATATTCTCGGCACACTACCAGAATAAATTATTATGTACAAGTAACAGGCAATGAAGTGACATTTGTACATGATTTTGTGGCTTCGGAAGATGATAGCGATGCCTTTGCTCACATTAAGTATGTAGAGCATGATGGCCCATTTGTAAAGAATAGAGACAGGGAGAGCCATGCTGATGCTGTACACATCAGAGTAGTGAAACGTGTGACCAGTAGATTGTATGCAATATCTCCTGGTGAAATCTTAGGAAAGCATGTGATTTATGAGAGAAACAGGGAAGTTATAACATGTCACTTTTTGTTCTCTTTCCACAACTACAGATACTCCTAGTGTTATATCATTTCTAGTGTTTGATGTTATGCATCCGTAAACAGTGTTAACACAACACTAAGTGCATGATTTATTCATCTGAAGGTTGGATAATTATGTATAGGTCATATTCTCACATTAAATGAATCTGTTGTTCCATGCCAGTATTTGAAATTTGAAAGGTTTCAACTGAAATTAGGAAAATGACTAAGTATATAACATTTGCAACTACCGTGTACTTAAAGGGTGTTGTATATTGTCCAGCTTTAAGTTATTAGTTTATTACTTTATTGGATAATCAGACCAGTTAAAAGTGGCTTTATAAACTTGATAAAAATCTCTGGGGAGTACATGTAGTGATAAGGTATATTCTTTTAATTTGATACATTCATGTACATCTATTAATAAACTACAATATTTGAATCCTTTCACCAAACTGGTAAAATGCTTCCTCCCCCAACAAAACCAGAAATAGCCTGGTTTTACAAGGATTAACATGTCATGTGGTAGTACAAGATCTGAAATCCCCTACTGACAATACTAAAGCAAAGTTCAATATACACCACAATGCGGTAAACATGAGTCATTGTGTGTCAAAGTACTAGATGTTTGAAAAAATAGTTTGAGCTTTTGATTGTGAATAACTGAAAACCCAAGAAAATATAACTTTCCACAAATTTACACATTAGGTAGCTAATACAGGCATACAATTTTGTTGTATGCTGTTCCCTGCAATATTTTGAAACAGTACACAACAAAATTGTGCGGTATTTAGCGGCTACCTTCTGTGTAAATTTGAGGAAAGTTAATTTTCATTCTTTAATTATTCAAAATTAAAAAATGTAGTGTTTCTTCCTTATTAAACATCTAGTATGTGGATATTATAGTATTAAATCAATGATATGAAATTCCACTGTGTAACAACATTATGGACACAGGAGTACACATAAATAAACCACACTGTGTGTTCAGTATGCCAAGTATGTGGAGATAATGCAGGTGAATAATCCGAAACCCACAAAGTGACAACACCGAGCACAGGGTTTACACATAGTTCAATATATACCACACTGTGGTAAGCACAAGTCACAGTGTCCGGTATGCCAAGTCTGTGTGGATTATGTGGTAAATGAATGATCAGAAATCCCACAGTGTGACAATACTATCAACATAGAGTTTACACATAGTTCAAAATATACCACACTGTGTCAAACATGATTCACAGTGTGTTCAGTATGTGATCTATGTGGGGATTATGTGGTAAAACACTTAAACTGAAATACCACACTGTGGTAGCATTATGAACACAGGGTTTACACATAGTTCGATATATACCACACTGTGGTATATGTGTGTCACTCTGTGTTCAGTATGCCAATAATGTGGTATACTATGTGATCTCAAATCTCACACCGTGACAACGCTGATACAACATGGTTAGCACATTGTTTACACATAGTCAACTATGTGAACACACTGTCGTAACACTATACCACACTGTGGTATATGTGTGCCACTCTGTGTTCGGTATGCCAATTATGTGGTACACTATGTGATCTCAAATACCACACTGTGACAACACTGTGACCACATGGTTGACACATTGTTTACACATAGTCAACTATGTGAACACACTGTGGTAACACTGTGTTTGTTCCATAAGGGTCTGCGCAGCATTTTGCACTAATCGCACCTCCCTTTCCAGCTGTATACGAGCTTTTTCAATATTTTCTTCCTTCTCTAACTCTACGCGCCTAGTCTCAGCCTGAATTTCTGCCAGACGTAGTTCATGCTGCATCCTTTCGCTCTCAACGCGCAGACGCATTATTTCGAGCTCTACAGTACTTTCAGTTTGGGGAGCATTGCTAGATCCTGTCTCAGACCCCGTCTCAGTCCCCGCCCCTGCTGAATTAACATGAGGCTGTAGCATTTCAATCAATTCGGCCTTACTAAGCCCGTCATGGGATAAGCCCAACTCATCACACTTCTCCCTCAACTCGGCCACCCTCATTTGTCGCAAATCACTCATACTTATACTTCACTAGTAAATGTATGCGATAACCTCAACAGAAGACAAATGTGAACAATAATTCAAAGTACTCTTAACGTCATAGAATTACATTAGCTCATGAAATACTATAATCCCATGTATCTAACGCTTACACCTCAATTATCACTTTTTACTTTAGCGTTCATGAAATAAGTGTGAATTGAGCCACACCCTTGCAATTCCAGTTCTACTTTCACTTAGCTCCTTTTGGTGTCCGTCAAACGCTCCTCCTGCCTCTCGCAGCCAGTCAGCTCCACAGCTCCTGCCGTCCGTCGATCTGTTCCAGATCCAGCAAAATGAAGCATCCAAATCCTCCTGGATTATGAATCTGCTCTCCTCCAATGGAACTGCTGCCACAGGCATCCGGATGTGTCCTCCAACAATTAACTCATCTACAGATGAAAATTGCCTGCTCCCGTGGATCAGTTTGAATTGTTCCACTCAGCTTTAAGTATGAATATTTTGTAGACCTGTGGATTAACTGCCCCTTTCTGCTTCAAAACTGCTTCTAGGACAGCGTCTTTCTATGGATCAGTTCGAGTTGAAACTGCTCCCAAACCGAAGACTGCAGAATTAAATTCATTTTCTCCAACCATGCAAACTGCTCCGGATGCAATACCTAAGAACTGAGCACAGTACAGTTTTTAGCTGTCTCCGTCGAAATCTTAAGAGCATACGTCTCCAAGTTAACAGACTTGAGTTGATGGACTGGTGCGCTTGGCTTCCAGATCCCACCGCTGCCACCAAGATGTGACGAAACTATAGCTCTGTTCGAGTTAACTTGTTTCGTCGCAGTAGAAAGAGACACCACTCCAAAACGCTCTCACCATTAAGCCCATAGGTACAGAGAATAACGTACACGCAGAATCCATTCATGATTTTAGGTGCCCATTCCTGCTGGTTTTATTGAGAGAGTTCCTTCGACATGGACATTATTGCGAGAAGAGTTATCACACAGAGGTGCCTAGCAGCTCCTAGGTCTGCACTCAGCGACGTCTAGATATCTTCTGAAGACTGGAGACAATATTCCTATTTCTTGTCCCCTACAAAATTGCTGATCTATGAAAAACCACTATGAATAAAGGGAGAGTAAAATAGTCCTATTTGGACAAGTCAGCCATTTACGAAAGGGGAAGGGTACATTAAGGGAAACAAAAGGAATACTACCCTGGTCAAGTCAGCACATTGCTGCTACTAACTTTTGTATTGTCTCAATTTCACATAAAGACATAACATGGAAAATAACTCCTGACAAATCACACCACTACCCCTTCTTACATAACTTATGTTACCTCTTGTCTGGAATAAGAAATAAAGACTTGTATAGTATCTACACTTTTGTCCAATCATAAAGAAGGACATTCTTACATAACTTATGTTATTCATTGTCTGAAAACCTATTCAAAGAAAAACAAAAGAAAATTACTTTTAACCTATCATCTCTCTGTCTAGACCAGCTATATATATCTTTATTTCCTACTAGCCTCCTACCCTAAGGGTTAAGACCACCTGACCTTTGAGATGTTTGTCCCTGGACAGGGGATTTATGTTACATTAAACTCCTGGGGACTGCCACCTGTTGTGGTCTGGAGATGGGGACGTAATACACAGTGTTATACATTTAAATGTGAAATGGACACTACTATATGCATGGGGTATTTCCCACAAAATAATTGGGCTGACATGTGTGCATGTCACACCCATCAACTACACCACAGCGTCACATCAGATGAAAGGAAGAGTTCTAACGTGACATTAAACCTCAGATAAACATCTATTCCTAATAAGAGAAGAGAGGTACCAAAAACGCACTACATTACGTTGTAGACAGATACTTTCCTACGTCGACTGCGGATGTGTCGAATAACCGGTTTCAAAGAAAAAAAAAAATATTGGTCACAATGGGGGAACGAGAGGGTTACAATATCGGTTGACGTTCATGTATTTTCTTAGCTTTTCCCAGAAGTAGACCTGCCCTTCAGGGTCTTGCGGCCACATGAGATAAGCCCGGTTATCACTGAGGAATAAGCGGACGAGAAATGGCAGGTCGGCGATCGGGATTTCTTGTAGAAACACAAGCACGATCTTTTCTACTTGGACCTCATTTACATGATCCATGGCGATTCGGAATTTAAGAAGGAACATGTGGTCCTTGACAGCGTTTGCACTGATGAGAAAGACCACCTTGAAACTGGTTTCAACAAGACGACTGACGGAATCTAAGTAGTACATCCCCAGCGTTAGGGCCTCATCTCCAATGGCAAGTCGGCCATATTCAGGCAGATTCTCTTCCAGACCACGTCGGAAGATCTCACCTGTCCACTCTTCGTCCTCATCATGGGTGATGACGTACATATCATACCGCCAATCTTCCCTCTGCTGTTGGGGGACGATTTCCCGGTAACCAATGAAGTGGATCTTGCATAGAAAGATCCCGTACCTGATTTTCCAGCGATTGTGGTATATCAGGATCAGACAGAGTGTAGCGCACAAAGCGCTGACTACCAGTGAGGAGTAGAGAACATAGTGTGTACTACACTCTCTAACTGGATCAAAATCAATCAAAAGCTTGTTTGCAGCGGACCTGAATGAGCCTTCGTATGAACATCTAGGACTATCAAGTATGACGGAGCTCTGAGCAATCCACTTAGGTAACCATTCAAGTGAACAGTTACACACCCATTGATTGTTCCACAAAAAGAGCTCCGAAAGAGTAAGAAGTAGAGGCTCGAACGCTGTGAATTGTAGCGTTAGGAGACGATTGAATGAAAGATCTAATCTGGTTAGATTTACAACGTTTCGAAACAAATTGCCGTACAAGAATACTATATTATTGTAAGCTAATGATAATTTTCGCAGTTGAACTGTATCGTTAAGAAAATATTCGGGAACGAAATCAATAGAATTCCTTTCTAGACTGACAACTTGTAAGCTGAAAAGCCCTTCTAGAAGGGGGTCATACATATCTATATCTACCTCACTTTTATCTAGATATAAGTTTTGCAAACTGGTCAGGTTTTGGAACATTTCACAGGATATAGCTTTCATTTCGATACCAATAAGGTTCAATTCACGTACATCATTCAACCCTGCAAAGGAGGATATTTCCTTATCGTCATCACATAGATCAGAGCCTATTAAGTCACTACCCATGAAGTTTATTTCTTGGAGAAGAGGAGTGTTCCTTTGAAGTTTTCCAGGTGAAAACATAGTTGGATCGATTTCAGTTGTGTTTGCGAAGTTCAAGATTTTCAGGGAGTGTACTTTTAGTTGAAGTGCACCCGTTTTTTCGCATCGAGCCACATTTAGAGTATTCAACGACTCTAGAGCTGAAAGCGAAACGTTGTTTAGTGGGTTCAAATGATTGCCAGATAAATCTAAAACCTTTAGAGTCGTCAGTCCGTTAAATGCATCATCCCCTATTCGCACGAATTTATTTTTCATGAGGTAAAGTTCAGTAAGATTCACATTCCACATATAACTGTTCACATTTATTTCACAGATATGATTATTTGCTAACGACAGCACTCTCAGTGAGGACATACCCCAAAAGTAGCTGGGTTCAATCGCTTCCAGCTTGTTCCAGTCAAGATACAATTTATCTACGCCAGTCAAATTTTCGAATCCCCCTGGATTGAGTTGTCGAAGTCCATTATAGGAAAGATCCAGCTTCCAAAGCTGTTTTCCCCTTAATGCATCGAATAGACCAGGTCGTATGAAATCGAGGCCTACTTGTGCGATGCGTAGGGATATTATTGTTGACGACGACCCTACACCTTGGATGATGTGCTGCAGCTCCTCATTTGGTAGCCGCCATATTGAGATATCAAGATATCGAACTTTAAGGGACGAAATGGTGGCTGGGCTAACCAGACGTATAGGGTTTAAGGTGAGAATGAGAGAATTTACGCTGCAGTCCATTACAAAAGACTGTTCAGAAATCTCTGTGAACTTGTTTTCCTTAAGCCACACGTAGTCAAATGTCATGTTGTGGCAGTTCGTCCAGTTTATGGTCTGCAATGCATTTTCTTCTAACTCTAAGTTTGACATTGTAACCATCGCCCGAAAGAGATCATCAGAGAAAGATGTGAGGTTGCACCGCTTTAGCTGAATGGTCAAGGGGTTAGTGGTGCCAAACATGTCCCCTCGAAGTACCGGGAGACGTGGGTTGGAGGATAGATCCAGCCTGTGCAGAAATGACAGACGAAAGAACGTGCCACTCTCTATGAAAAAAATGTCGTTTTTTATAATTTCCAGAACTCTTAGTTGCTTGTAGACGAGGAATGACGTATTGTACAAGGCGGTAATTTTGTTGAAGCTCAAATCAAGATTTACAGTGTCACTGGGTAGGTTTCTAGGCACCGACGATAGTCCCAAATCCATGCACGATGCCTCCTGTTTATCCCTGTCGACACGACAGGGTGGATCCGCTGCGGACACTGTCTTCACTGTAGACAGGGAAATGAGGGCATGCCATATAGTGAGTATGACTAAAGGCACGCTGTCCTTATAGTGCATCTTTGCCGCTGTCTCCGTATTCTGTAGAAAACAAAATAAGAGGACATCGAATGATTTTCACTATGATTGCCTACCTCTGATATATCCTTCTCTTATATTATGGTCTTTAACAGTAAATATTTTCTAGAGACCTACAGGAGAGATACAAGATAGACAAACAATGTGGAGGTAATGTAATGAATCGGATATTTTATGACATATAAAACATTGAAATCAACGGTTAAATGTATCAGCTTCAGTTTATTAGAGATGTTAAGTGTGGCATTCCACAGGGAAGTCTTTTAGGGCCGCTGTTATTTATGATATATATCAATGATTTTTCCTCTGTTCCAGAGGTACTTTCCTTTATACACTTTGCTGATGACACCAATGTTTTTCTTGCCCATAACGATATCGATGTTCTTGTTCAACAAGTTAATACGGAAGTGAAAAAAGTAACCAACTGGGTCAGAGTTAACAAGTTATCATTACAATGTTCAAAAAACAAAATATATGCTCTGCAGCAATACTGTTGATTTGTTGAATTCAGCAATAGTTCTGGATGATTGTAATTTAGAAAGTGTGTCATATTTTAAATTTCTTGGTATTTTTGTAGATAATAAACTTTCTAGGAAAATACATATTGATCATATCTACAAAATCATTTCTCGCAATATAGGTGTTATGGATAGGCTGAAATTTTATATTCCTGAAAAGACATTACTTGTGTTATACTCCTCTTTGAATCTCCCTTACCTTAATTATGAAATTTTAGCTTGGGGCAATACTCATCAGACGCTGCCGAATAGAGTGTTATTACTGCAAAAGAAAGTCCTCCGTATCATTTCCAATTCTCCCACACGTTCACATACAAATGCATCGTTTGACTGTAATAAGCTATTCAAAATCAACGAATCATTTTTATTTAACTAAGGCCAATTTATGTATATGTATAATAACAGTTTACTCCCACCTATCTTTGGTTCTATGTTAAAAAACAAAAACAAAAACAAAAAAAAAAACAAAAAACAGTCATTCCATAATTACCCCACCCGACGCTCTAACGAGTTTCACTTACCACTTCTTCGAGCGATTTTAGCAAAGAATACACTTATTTACACTGGACCAAATTATTTGAATTCCCTGAATCACGATATAAAATCTGCTCCTTCTATATAGTCATTTAAAAGGAGATTAAAGATTTTTCTTTTACAATCCTATAATGACGACCCCCCAAATCAGATTGGTTTATCGGCTTATTTTGTCACCCGTCCGCAAAATTTGCATAGCCGTTCTTATCATTATTGTTACTATTGCCTAAGCTTTGACTATGATAAGATCTTCTTTAACCTATACTTCGCAGTTGAGGGGTTTGTTGCTTATATTTTTTCTTCTTCTTCTTCTTTTCTTCTTCTCTTTCTTCCTCAAACCTCCGAGGATCGTTGTTTCTGTTGCATATTCCATATTGACAATTATTTCACTTTCGTTACCTCAGGAACTATTGCAATGTATCGCTACTGTTAGTTTTTTCTATTATTGTTGTTTTCTCTTAACAAATTTACATGCACTGTTTCTGTCACTCAAGAAAGTGATATTTATGTTTATATATTGTGGAAAAACAAATAAAATTTGAACTTAAACTTGAACTTGAACTTGCACTTGCACTTGAACTTTGATTATAGTTTTCCGTGTGCGTTAATCAACATAAAAAAGACCTTTTACGACGCGAGGAGCGTTGTGGTTTCCTTTCCAAAACATGACATACTTCGTTGAAAGTCAACATATTCGACAACATTGCCACCTTTCCACTATTATTTTTCTCTTTGCGAAACATGAGCATTGCCACTTAATTCATGAGACAGCCCCACATATACCTTTTTTATGTTGGGAAAGCCCTGTTTTCTGGGAAGCCTGGGTCGGGTTGTTTTAATTGATCGGTATTTTTCATGTGTGTGTGTGTGTGTGTGTGTGTGTAGATGTTTGTTTGAATGAAATAAGATTAAAAAAATGGAAGGGAGAAATGATTGAAGAGAAAGGATGGGAAAAAGTAGAGAAAAAAAAGGATATAAAAAAAGGGAGACCTCGAAAAAACATAGAAATAAGAAAATACAAAAAAGGTGAGAGATTGGTATGATTGAAAAGAAAACAGGAAAGCAAACGACAAATGAAAGATTGAAAGCAAAGATTGAATGAGATAATAAGAGATGAATACAATCTGGAGGAAGGAAAAGATGAATAGGAAAAATAGAAATAATTATACTGGTTGAAAAGGAAATGAGAAAAAATAGGTCCTACATCAGAAGCAAACATAAGAAAAGTATAACACATATTGGAGAGGGAAATAAAGAAAGGAAGATGGAGAGGAAGATAACCAGCAGAAGGAAAGAAAGAAGAGAAAAACGAGATTAAAATTGAAATGGAGAAAAGTTACACAAGAGGAAACCCACGAAGAAATTATTGATCGGAAGGAAGGGGAGTTAGGAATACCTGAAAATGAAAGACGAAGGAAAGACAGAAATATAGAAAAGAAACAAATATGCTTATGATATGAATGGGATGTATGCACATGCGCTTAAATTGTATACAACCGCTACCGCAATACTTGCCTGAGAAAAAAAAAAAGGTGGGTGGGTGGGGAGAGGACTTACAAATAGATTTTCGAAAACACCATAGAAAATCAGCTGTGATCGCTACTTTTACATGAAATGATCGACCCTTCATATTTGCATATCGATGTTAAGCATTTAATCTTGCGCATTCCACGCCGGATGATTCATTCTCTGTTTAACTACCACAACTAAAAAGAAAGAAAAACAAAGAAGAAACACACACACATACACACACAAACACACACACACACACACACACACACACACACACACGAACAGCATGTTCTGGAGCAGGAGATCTTTTTCCCCCGATGTACACAAACTAACTTATTCCATTCTTGCCTTCGACCCCCACGTAGAAGCAACCAAAAACAAAGCAGCTTTTAGTCTATTTTTAGTCGGTTCCTAGGTTGAATGCGTTTCATGTGCTGATAAATGACAGAATTAATCGTAATGATAAACGTAATCACTTTTTTTGTTTTGCTTTGTTTTTTTTTTTTGTGTTGCTGATATTCGCGGTATACAGCAATTATCAAAGGCGGGGAAAAAAGAAAGAAAGGGAAAGGTATTGAGACGTTTACCTAACTTTCAAAAAAGTCTCGAAATTTACATATGTTTTAAAACTAATGTGGGGGTTTCAATAATGCCCCAGCCGAAAATCGAAAATTGAAGTGCTTAGATGTTATCATACTCAGGGGCGGATCCAGGAATTCCCCAAGGGGGGGGGGGGGGGCGTAAGCAATATTTCTTCCGGGTTTCATCTCATTTTTTTTTCTTTTAACAACAAATATTAAATGAGGGGATGCGCACCCGATGCGCCCCCCTCCGGATCCGCCACTGATACTGCATTATTACTTTTGGTAACCGTCTTGACAAGTTTTAGGGATCAAACTGGCATATTATATGCAATGAGAGTATTTGCCAGAAATCACATGAATCCGTTTTACTAGTCCCTGGTTGATTGTGATTTTTTTCAGTGGCAATAGTCTATGTATGTGTAAGCCTATGTTGGGTCTGCCTGTATATTGACATGTGTGTGCAGGCGTAATGAGTAAGCGTTGCCCTAGGCTTGTACGCATGATATATACTACAGTATGTGAGGACTTTAAAGGGGGCACTACACCAAGAAAATTGAAAATGACAACAACAACAAAAAATATATATTTTTTTTTGCATTTATGTCATGAAGAATTCATCAAAACCCCATAAAACCATATATGTACATGTTGCTAGAGATGTCAGTAATACAATGGTATACATTGTAATATATAATATTGTGCAAGGTTACCATGGTAACCAGATGCCTACAAGTGATTGGTTACCACAAAAATACCTACTACTGCTGTAAACTTTGGCATTTTTGGTTCATTTTTGTCGTTGATAGATTCAACAAAAAACAAAAACAAAGCAGTTTAATTGACTCTTTTTGAAAAATGTTTTTTCCCGTTGCCATGGCAACCAGTATTAACATATCAGAATTCAGCTCTCAATAACTTAAAAAGTAAACCCCATAAATCCAAAATGCTCAATTAGTTTATTAAGCATGTCCTTCTACATAAGTGTACCAAATATGGGAAGAAAAATTGAAGCATTCTCAAGTTATGGCAAAATTTGTAAACAAAGGTATATAAACACACATTTTGAGAAAACGGCCATTGAAAATGAAGATGTCATTTTCAAACAATAAAATACATGAAAAAGTTGGATACGCCATAATTTCAATACATATTTGACCTCAAAGTACAGGCAAATGTCATTTCTATCAATACATAGACGTACATTTCCCTTTAAAATAAATGCATAATTCACTTAATGTACTTTTACAAACATATTTTGTCAAGAATTATGATTTAAACCCACAAAAACACAACATAATGATTATGGTCAGTGTTTATCACACTGTAGTCCCATCTATAGAGTTTTGAAAATACGTTCCTCAATTTGCAAAGGTGTGCCTTCAAAAGGGTTTCCGAAAAAACAAACAAATTTTAACCACTTTTACTGCACTTTTTAGTGTAGAAGTGACTAGATATTGAAGATAAGAACCTAAACTGTCACTTAAAAGTAAAAACAGAAAATTGGAAAAATTTTCAATTTTTGATGTAGTACCCCCTTAAATACGAAAAGTTAACAATCATTATGACAGTTAAAATACAGATTTACTTGTATCTGTCTCTTTATGGCTTTGTATTTCTTTGTGAAGTTTTCTAGAGATGCATGTTTTCGGTGACTGACCATGTCAAATTCTTTCTTGTGTCTAAATGTTTCGAAAGTTGAAGATGGAGGTTTATTTTGGTATGATACATTGACAAGCTCACTCAAACATTTTTAAAATTCAGAACTTCAGTTTAGTGATGAGGTGGTGCAAATACGTCTTGACCCACAGTCACTGGCGTAGCCAGGGGGGGGGGGGGGGGGGCGATGGGGGCGGTCGCCCCCCCTAAGATTTGGACCGGGGATTTGAAAGGCGAAAAAAAAAAATGCGTGTATATGCACATGCATCGGGTCTCCTTTGCAACCTTTCATCAAATAAGATATTTTTTTGAATATTTCACTCAAAGTGTGCACCAGATCGTTGAATTTCAATTCAAAATATGCAAAATCTCTCGTGCTTGGGAGGGGGTATCCCCCTCCCAAACCCTCCCCCTCTGTGCCTCTTTCCCTAGCTTAGTACACTTTTTAGATTTACCAAAAAAAAAAAAGAATAATTCTGAGTGCACAAGACTTATCACTTATATTCCGAAAACTCAAGGTTCCCTCATGTATAAGGGGAACTTCCCCTTTTAATCGACCCTTTCCTCCCTCAGCCCCCCCCCCATCAGTTTTTTTTTTTTTTTTGACTTCCCAAATGTTGATTCCATCAAATATGGGTATACGAGATATCTCAATTTCAACCTTAAAAAGGCAAAAGCTCCATCGGAAGGGAAGGGTGGAGATAACACTCGCCCACGCCTTCTCCCTGCTCGCCCGCCCCTCCCCACCCCCCCCCCCTTCCGCCATGCATAGAAGTAGACTGTGGCTATACCCAGATCGCTTTATTTCAATTCTAAAAACGCAAAAGCTCCGCGAGCGGGAGGGGGAATCCGCCTTCCCCTAAGCTCTACCTCACTAGATTTTATACATACACACAGATGGTGCACATTCGGAATAAGAGCTAAATTCCGTGATTTTAACACTTCGATGAAAAAGTATTGCACCAAAAATTTGCACCAGATCGCTGAATTTCAGGTCTGAAAACGCAAAATCACCTTCGTGTGGGAGGGGATAGGCCCCTATCTACACCCTCGTGTGCATGCTTTCTCTGTTTGATTGCTGAACTGGAGACAGCGTTCATGATATTCAGTGTAAGAATTAATACAAGAAGATTATTTAAATGATATACCATTTTATAGGCAAATTGTTCAATAATAATCTGCACTAAAATATACTGCAAACTTAAACAAGTGGGACTGTTTCAGCTCGTTAAAACAAGCAAAAACATGCATCAAATTGCACCATTTGCAACATCAAAATACAAAAAGTTCTCACCGTGGGAGGGGGGACACCCCCCTCCCACACCCTCCCCTCCCGCTTCGCTCGCTCCGCTCGCTCGGGTTCAGTCGCGTTCATGATATTCAGTGAAAAGAATTAACACAAGAAGTGTATTCAAAATTGTACCATTTCATAGGCAAATTGTTCAATAATAATCTACATCAAAATATACTGCTACCTTAAACAAGTGGGACTGTTTCTCGTCGATAAAACGCGCAAAAACATGCATCAAATTGCACCATTTACAACATCAAAATGCAAAAAGTTCTTACCGTGGGAGGGGGGCACCCCCCTCCCACACCCTCCCCTCCCCCCTCGCTCGCTCCGCTCGCTCGGGTTCAGTCGTGTTCATGATATTCAGTGAAAAGAATTAACACAAGAAGTGTATTTAAATTGTACCATTTTATAGGCAAATTGTTCAATAATAATCTACATCAAAATATACTGCTACCTTAAACAAGTGGGACTGTTTCTCGTCGATAAAACGCGCAAAAACATGCATCAAATTGCACCATTTACAACATCAAAATGCAAAAAGTTCTTACCGTGGGAGGGGGGACACCCCCCTCCCACACCCTCCCCTCCCCCCTCGCTCGCTCCGCTCGCTCGGGTTCAGTCGCGTTCATGATATTCAGTGAAAAGAATTAACACAAGAAGTATATTTAAATTGTACCATTTTATAGGCAAATTGTTCAATAATAATCTACATCAAAATATACTGCTACCTTAAACAAGAGGGACTGTTTCTCGTCGATAAAACGCGCAAAAACATGCATCAAATTGCACCATTTACAACATCAAAATGCAAAAAGTTCTTACCGTGGGAGGGGGGACACCCCCCTCCCACACCCTCCCCTCCCCCCTCGCTCGCTCCGCTCGCTCGGGTTCAGTCGCGTTCATGATATTCAGTGAAAAGAATTAACACAAGAAGTGTATTCAAAATTGTACCATTTTATAGGCAAATTGTTCAATAATAATCTACATCAAAATATACTGCTACCTTAAACAATTGGGACTGTTTCTCGTCGATAAAACGCGCAAAAACATGCATCAAATTGCACCATTTACAACATCAAAATGCAAAAAGTTCTTACCGTGGGAGGGGGACACCCCCTCCCACACCCTCCCCTCCCCCCTCGCTCGCTCCGCTCGCTCGGGTTCAGTCGCGTTCATGATATTCAGTGAAAAGAATTAACACAAGAAGTGTATTTAAATTATACCATTTTATAGGCAAATTGTTCAATAATAATATACACTCAAATATACTGCTACCTTTAACAAGTGGGACTGTTTCTCGTCGACAAAACGCGCAAAAACATGCATCAAATTGCACCACTTACAACATCAAAATGCAAAAAGTTATTACCGTCGGAGGGGGGAAACCCCCCTCCCACACCCTCCCCCCCTCGCTCGCTCCGCTCGCTCGGGCTCGGTCGCTTCGCTCCCTCGCAGACTAACCGCCCCCCCTAAGATCAAATCCTGGCTACGCCGTTGCCCACAGTTCAATAAGAGCTCACCAAATTTGGGAAGCTTGCACACTTTTTCTATATAAAACTTGGTTGAATTCATGTTGTACAATATGGCACCTTTTTCTGTTGCCTGTCATTATGCACTGTTGTGCTTCCTTTTATATAGATATTATGTTATGTATCGCAAATATCTCCATTCGACAAATATGGACTTATCGGTTTTTGCAAACAAACTCTTCATTTATTGGCGTCATCTAGACAGATCCTTTGTTTAAAGTAGGAAAAGTAGTGGGCCGAGTACAAAGGATCCTTGTGGAATACCATGCACACGATATGTTTTGAGAACATTTGAGATTCATGACCATTGATAACAAATTGTTTCCTGTTAGAAAGATAGCTATTTGAACCAGTCGAAGGTCTTTCCACGGATTCCATAATTTGAAATTATGAAATATAACTTAGACAGGTCCAAGAAATGCCAACAGAAGGTGTGTTTAATACGAAAAGTCATTGACGCATTAGCGATCTTATCCATAAAAGTTATAGTAAAGCGTGCCTGGCAGAATGTCTCTTTGTAAAACAAAAGTGATAATAATTATAAAAAAAACCACGTTTCTTTTTTCATTTCCAAAATGCAATGTAGGCTTATATGACTAAACCTTTTTTTTTTTTTTTTTTTTACTTTTTAAGATAAAAATTGCATAAATTATCCTTTTTTCCTTTTTTTAAGTAGAAATAAAAAACGATTTTCATATCATTTGAAGCATTTCTTTTTATGAAACACCGATTATTGTCCAATTAAATTTGAGTTTTGTTATAAAATCTCGAAACTGATCTAAATTCTTACTTAACCTTATTACGTTCAAATCCGAGGAATAGAAAATACACTGTAACTGAGAGTCTGCCATAATCTGACATTCTATTTGCAATGCGGGCAATTAAAGGTACTTACAAAGTGGTACTTTTTCTGAGAAATTAATCGGAATTTAGCTGAGTCCATACTTGCAATATGGGAGGAAGCAGATGGTGTAACATTAATTGAGGATTGCTTAGTAATATCAACTCTTGAGTGAAGAAATTGTGCGTCGTCTAAAAAATAAAAAAAAAAAATGTTAGTCATAGGACCTTAATTGTAATGCTAATGATATTCTGATATGCGGAAATCCTCTATGATTAGATTACATTTAATTTGGAGGTGAGTATACATGGAAGACAAATAGAAAAAAGAAAATGAAATGAAATGTTATCATGCTTAAGCTAACATAAACGCGATCTAAAGGTTGGCTGCTGAATTGGTCTCGAACTTAATAAATCAATTAGTGCTTTGGAGGACGAATATGATTTTAAACATACCTTTTAGGCAAACTTCTCAATGCAAAGAACGTATTTTCTCACCTGCTCCAGAAAACAGGAACGTCAACAAAATTAGAGCTCCGAGAGGCCGTATTTCTAGGAGGGACCTGGCGAATGATCACGACTTCAGGAATGCACGCACTTTGGACTCGATTCTGGGCAATACCTTCAGATGCACAGTTGCAGCATCATTAACAGTCCAGATTGTGGCTGGTTTTTATTCTATCCATACGTGCACGCAATGCACATACTTCACTACCAACTACTGTAACACGAGCGATCATCCAGTCACACGAAAAAAAAAAGGAAGAGAAATAAGCCAATCAGTGGAAAGCAGCAATCGTTCATGTGAAGCAGGCATGAATATCTGTGCCAGGGGAGGATCCAGGAATTCCGTAAAGAGGGGGCGCTTTACATAATCAAAGGGGGGGGGGGGAGGGCGCACGAACCCCTCCCCATTTTTTTCTTTTTATTCATTTTGTTTTTGAATAATAAAAAAGGGGTTGGGGGAGGCGTGCGCCCGGTAAGGTCCTCCCTGGATCCGCCACTGTGTGCAACGATTCTCATAAAAGTATATACTGATATTGAACTTTCTTATTTCATAATCTTTTTCTTTTGTGAATAATTGTGTAATTAGGTCTGGAACAGCTGCTCCAGAATACATGAGTAGCTCATCGTAGTATCTAAATTATATAGGCTTGAATGCTCAAAACTACATACTAAGGAATTCAATCATTGAAATTGTAAACAAAAAATACAAAAGGCCTTCAAAGAGTTGGACATGGGCCTACTACCCGATACCGCATGTGCCACTCATCAGCAGACATGAGTGTAATGCCAAAAATGTCCCGTATAAATAGTATTGCTTTGATACATATAAACTAACACAAAATGTGGTACATAACTCTATTACCTCAAATTTGATACGCGGAAGTGTACAAACGAATACACATAAAATACTGGACAACTTACAACTTATAACATTAAGAGCAATAGTTGTGTAAACTCGCCATTTAATATGTGTTATACCATGCATTTTAACCAAACATTTACAAACATTTCACATTTAGATATGTACAGAGTTTTGCAACTTTTTAATTCCATAACTATAAACTGCGATACATAACGGACAAATTGTGAACCTTACACACGATATAAAACGCCCACATAAGCAGTGGCGACACTGTGAGATAGAGAGAGAGAAAAAAAAAGAAGTGTATACACGAAAAAGAAACTGCTTACGGCTGTTTGGGGTTGATCAAGAAAAGACAAAAACAAAAAAGGGTTGGTGTGTCACGATTCTAGGAAACATTCTGGCATTGTCTCTAAAAATTCATCAACCAACATCGGGGGCCTAACAGAGTCGGTTGCAGTGTGATACGTCCATTATTCTCTAGTCGCTTGCAATTGATATTGTGAACAAGTAGTCTATTCATTTACTGGGTCATAACATGAACACACTGTGGTAATTGTGGATTCAGAAGTTGTACATGTATGACTATGATATTGTATGGCAGTTTTAAAGCCATCCTTACCACATGATTTGAAAGCCTATAGACTTAACTGTGACACGTTTGGAGTACCTTCAATATGGAATACATTTCACACGGAATACCGTATGTAATCTCAGTGATTTCAATCATTATAATTCACTTACTCACACTGTGACAAACTATGAACACACATTTTCCACGTAGTTTTATAGAGTTTACTGTTACCACAGTGTTTCAGCGTTAGGATTAAGATATTCACTCGATGACAATATTATTAGATACAGTCGTACTTTCAAATTACAATGATATCACAGTGTATCAAAACTGCCGTTAACAGACGCCATACTGTCAGACCGTGATAACTTATGAAGACATAATTTCCAAACATTTTATGCAAAGTTGACCACGATGACGATTTGTTAACACTTTGGTTCGAGACCCTACTCTGTACAAATATTTTGACAAGTAATTTTTCTGCCTGTTACTGATGGAAAAAAATCTCTTAGTATAAGTAGATTTGTCGTAAACTATTTCACACTGTGTGATTTAAAGTCATACTGTAAAAGACATTATTATTATGAAAACAAAACACTTGGGAAACTAGATTTCCAGGTAACCCTACTGGAAAGAACAGCAGTGTCTCACAGTGTGCTACATAGCCGACTATGTGAAAACGCTCGAATTTAACAATGTGGAGATGATTTCACGCTGTGGTGTGGGTTTTCACAGAGTAATATGGAACATTCCGTTTCACAATGTCAATTGACGATTGACTGTGTGTTCATATTGTTCAAACGCTGAAATTTAACAGTGTGAAGAGTTTTCACATTGTATGTTCACATTATAACGTATCACACTGTGTTTCACATTGTGCTTTTAGAATGTGGGACACTGTGTTCTTTCCAGCAGGAAATGTCCATAAAGAAATGTGACGTGGCGTGAAAATGAGGCAACACTGTGAATGTTCAATAAGGGATTCTTAGATTTAATAAACATTCTACAACTCTTCAGGTATTCAAGGGCCTTTGCTTCTATCAAAGTCAGTTCCCTTGAACAGTGGGAAAACTATTAAATTATGTTAATATTAATATCATGTTCCTCTTAGTATATTGTGAAGCAAGTTTCACATGTTTCACGAGCAAAATAGCGAAAGTGTTCCCAACCACATAAGCAAATAAGCTTAGATAATGATATAGCCTACCTCACATTTTGTCCCTTGACTTGTGGCACCAAGACGGAAAAAACAAGGAAAAAAATAATGCTCATCAATTATACAGAAACCAAAAGCATTTCCATCTAAAGTCATCGTTCTTAGGAAACTGCAAACCAACAACAGATCAAAAACATTATGCGAAAGATGCGGTTTGTTTGAAAGTTTAAAATACGTGTTGGGAATTTGAGGCCACCAGAGCATCGCCTCCTTCAATGCATATGATATAATTGCCAATATATATTATCACAAGATATGCGTTATTCCGAAGGTCCGCTAATCCGAAAATAAGATTCTATGATATTATTGCGAGAGTTCCTTAACAATTTCCGAAGGTTCTTTAATCTGAAAATTGAGGAGTCAGTGTTTCTGTCGAGAAGGTATAAGAGAGTGTGAAGGGGCTAAGTATTAATCATACATGGCTATCCATGTATGCGTGTGGATAATGTGCATGTGCTCATTCAATTTTCATTACGTAATTTCCTACCTTAGGTAAATGTAGTATGTCACTAAATGGATATGATTTGATTTTTTAAATTGCGAACATCACTTTATTTTGGGATTAACACACCTTCGGAATAAGGAGCTGCAACCACCAACAACGTAGGTATTGCCCGAGTCTTGTTATTTCAAACAACTATACAACTTGATTTGAACCTCCAACTGCGATTCTCACGACAAAGCCTGTATCATACTTCTAAATGGGGTTTACCCTTTAAAGCAACATGGCGCGGATTTACACTTTCAAATAATAAAAATTTGATACGCTTCTTTGTTTCAAAACCGAGGTCGAGACGTTCATAGAGTTTTCTTCTAAAATTTCAATGATCCTTCCTGTCCATTACGACACTCATGATGGTCCAGTCTCATCTATTGTAATAGTGAGTATCGTTTACTGTTCTTTTGAAGTTGAAGTGGTCACTTGATCAGGGTCTTCATTTTTTAAGAAAAGAACACTCGAGAGCTTTAATACTTTCACTTCAGTTGGGAAAGATCAATGCCTACTTCTCTTCAACCCTTAAACGACAATATAGCTAATTGTTAAATGACTATTGTGCATCAAAATCACGCCTCACAAAAAGTATATATATATATATATATATATATATATATAGGCCAATAATACAAGTTTTCTTGATGAATTCCTATAAAAAACCACCAAAAAACACGTTTAATGTGTTGTGTTAAGTTAAGAGACCATTTAAGCCCTGTCACACCTTTCTGGAAAGCCTTGCTTGCGACTTGCGAAGAACAATTTTTGCTACGCGCAGGCCCCCGCAAATGACCTGCACATGCCAGTACCTAGCACGTATCTCGCCCGTAGTTACCCGGAGTTGCGCACAGAAGTACTCTTTACCCGCAGCCAAGTTTTGGCCCTGTCACACCTTTCCTGGCAAGATAGCGGGTTTGATGAGTGTGGGGATTTTCCAGCACGCAGGACAATTTTTGCAGGAGGTCAAGGATTTGTGCGAGTTTCGCATGCGTCTTACCATTTGGCCCCTTGCTACTTACGTTCTACTTACGTCCATTCCGTTCTACCTGCGTGTAGGCTCATTGGTGACGAGTGAAGGAATCCCTCTGACGGAATTTGATATTGCAGATATCCCACAGAATGTCATGCAGATGACATGTGCTTCCGGCGCAAAAGCACAGATCCACGGGAAACTTACGCACTTCGAGCGGGTCGACTGCTTGTGACTTGCGGCAGCTACGGGCCTGCTACTGGTGTTCTGTGTGGACCTCTGCGGACAATCCCCTCGACTCACCCGGGAAAGTTTTGGTCATCATGCAACTTGGCTGCGGATAGATTGGACTTGCGTGCCCACATCCGGGCAACTACGGGCGAGATACGCGCTATATGCTGTTAGGTGCGGGCCAACTGCGTGAAAGATTTCCCCTTCAAACTAACCTGCACAGCTTTCCTAGACAAGATGTGACAAGGCCTTGAGCATGCTCAAAAGTCGTTCCGGTTGAGTCGTGGGAGGGGTGCCCGGAGAGGTACACGTAGAACACCAGTAGGAGGCCCTTAACGGCAGCACCTCGCAGGCAACTCATGCGAGGGTACTTCGCAGCTGTAACGCAGGTATTTCGCAGCCCCTGTATTTCCCTCTTTTAAACTGAAAACGGATTGGTTTCGAAGCTCTCAGGCAGGTCACACGGGATACACGCAAGTAGTAAGTAAATAGCACGCGTCTAGGGATTAAGACGCAAGTAAGGAACTAACCAAAATCCTTGTCCGCCAGCAGAAAATTTTCCTGCGTTCTTGAAAATCCCTACTCGCATGAAAACCGCACAGCTTACCCGGAAAGGAGTGACAGGGACTTTAATTAGTATTGCCTCTTTCTTGTAGCAGCATTGTTCCTGGTATCATTAGTGCTTTCTTGTCAGAGAGCAGTGCAGCTTCTGTGAAAATTGTATTTTTTTTTCATTTACTTTCGAATTCTGACATCACCACTGACGGCCACCTTGTTCATTTCATCCGTTAAAAAGACGATCTTTACATGATTTAGGGAGCTCTAGGGAGGTGTCTGCGTCCGAATCTCAGTCACATTGTCTGTGCAGAACTTTTTTATGAGTTTGATGCTTCTGGCATATTTTTGTCGACAGCAAATGATGTGCCGCGCTATGCCTTGTTATCTGTCTACTAATAACAATGCATTTCGCAGCGCTTCGTCCTGCTCAGTTTCCGGAGAAAATTCACGAGCAGTGCGACTGCGAGCGCGAGTAGTTGGATTACGAGGGAAAAAATTCCATCCTGGCGGTGCCGAGCATGAGATCAAAATAGGAGGAGAGGAGCATTCTCCACATCTCCTCCACCTCTCCGGCTATTATCGGGTGCTCAAGGAAGCAGAAGAGAAGAATAAAGACTGCATTAATTATATACAACTCAACTCGTTAAGCAGACGAATGACATTTGTATAGAGGAAAATGTGACCCTACAATGTCAGCGTCCTATTGAGATGTATTACTTGATTATGCTTTAGATTTTTTTTTTTCATAATAATGGTTTAGTGCTCAAGGAACACAATAAATTCCACTAATCTATACGTGGCACTTTAGATTTGTATACCAATGGTAGTTGTAAACATTGTCAAACATTGTCAAACATTGTCAAACATATGATGTGACCTTGTATCAATCGTCTGGAATGCTAGCTTAAAGAAAAAGTTACTTCACTTTGTAGAAGTATGACACTCTTGTGTGTGTGTGTGTGGGGGGGGGGGGGGGCGCGTACGCGGCGCCTTTTTTTCCAGCCACGCTAGTGATCTTTCATAAGCTTCTTTCAAAAGTATTGATTATTCACTTGAATAAACCTCTCAACGACCTATCTCTATCATGTCAAGGATCGTTACACAGTTACATTCATCACGACATCAGCATGATTGGAGCGCTCGAAAATATGGACGGCTTACTTTCAGGTTGTCTGGAGAATATCGGTAGCATAATTGTCAATAGCATGTATTCAAAGCCGTTATCTTAAAGCTACAATGCTTTAGAACACTGCAAGTCCAACACTGTTAACAGCAATAACAACAACACGATATGAATGTTACACGGTCTCCTTTGTCCCGACATCAAACCGCTATAAATTTCGTTTGGGTTATGGTTTACGTCTGTGGATTGTGAGGCGATCAGAGCCATCTTTCATTTTAATGCACATAGTTCCTAGTAGTCTCGCTGATATGCACCCATATCACATTGTTCAGCACTAGTTTAGCTTACTTTTAATTCTCATGTTCACATTCCAATTTTAGATTCATGTTTTGACAAGACCTCTACAATACTGCTGATGTGGCGCATCTTTTGAAGCAAACTGAACATTCATAGATTTGGACTTTAATTCACTGAATGAGGATTTTCTTTTTTCTTTTTTATGTCTAACCTCGTGACTTTCGGTCGAATTCTCTCGACAGTATCAGTAAGAGACCTATATTCTTCTTCAGACCATCTTCTTTGGATATCAAGTTTCATTCTTTTATTTTGCACCTCATGTACGGGCATTTTTGCAGCTCCTAAGCTATTTCCTTTGTTTCATGGTAATTGTAGTCCCAATTAGCTTTGCACTGGTATAGCTACATACACTTCTTTTGTACCATATGCATCTTACATTTTTTGTTACAAACACTAGCTTCAAAGTCATGTGCAATGATGAATAAAGAGAGAAGGGACAGAATTGCCAGAGATTAGGGAGATGAATTCGGATATTGTGTGATCTGATAGGCTTTATTGTAAGCTATTCTCTGCCAGCCGCTAAAAATTTGTCTTGACTCACATAAATAAGTAATATTTTTCCTGTTTTGAAATCATGTATAAATAAATAAATATATATATCATATATATATAATAGTTAGTGTAAAAGGTGTGCTTTCAGTTGTTAAACCCCTGGGCCGTCGCATCTTAGTAGTGTTTAGATGTCCGATAACCCACCCTGTATTTGTTTTTCATATACCACCAGAATGTTTCCCGCAACCGGTTGCCAACTGATTGCCGGCTTGCAACGGGCCCAAATGAGAATTGTACATCACATCGTATGTATCTTTCGATTATGTATATATGTATGTATATATATATATTTGTATATACATATATATATATATATATATATATATATATATATATGTATATATATACATATCTATATATATCTATATATATATATATATATGTATATATATATATATATATATATATATATTATATATGAAGAGTTTGTTTGCAAAAACCGATAAGTCCATATTTGCCAAATGGAGATATTTGCGATTAAAGGTCAAGAAAAATAAAGAGAATAATAAGAAAATTTTTGCTTCTTTTGACCATAACTTAAAAGACATACCTTTATATGTAGTGACCAATAATTCATTTAAAAGGTATTATTTTGTACATCATGACAGAGATCGTACTTCAAAATCTTCAAAAATGGACTTATCGGTTTTTGCAAACAAACCCTTCATATACACTCAGCAAAAAAAGAAAGTAAACACTTTTCCGAAGTCATATTTTTCATAGAAGATTGTAATGAAAATCAATGTATTATATACCATGTTAAAGATAATTTAATTGGCTATTAAGCTCATATGTTAATTAAAACGAAAATTTTACGCATGACTGAGCACATTCGCTTTTGTCCTCCAAGGCACAAAATTAAAAATTGCAAAAATTGACATGTTGTCTGTCATTTGCAAATGCCCTTCAGAATAACATTGTTAACAAAAGACCAGTTTTACACAATGAGAGACATGAATAGAATAGGAAAAATAATTTGTTGTTCCCTTTATCTCTTTATAACCTCTAAGAAAAACAATGGGAAACTTAAGGGGAAAATAAGAATTTTTTGTCAAGTCAAACTTCAAATGACATAGTGAATAATATGCTTAAAGATGATTAAATAAGCAGAATTCCTTTATTGATTTGGTTTAATCTAGTGATTAAAGAGTCTATGTGACAATTTCAAGAACCAAACATGATTTACAATTTCTTAATTTGAAAAAAACCCTCAATTTTCTACCATTTTTGTTAATATTTACTTCTTCTCTTATTTCATTTGAATTATTTTTCTCCATTATTGTTAGCCTTCATTGATTTTTTAGGCTTTAGAAATATCATAGAGAACAAAAGTTTATTTTTGCAACTTAATTCATGGTTCTTTTTGTGTGAAATTTGTTGTTTGTTCTTATTGTTCCATGGAAGAGCACATACGCATGAATGACAACTTGTTCAGTTTTGCAATTTTCGCTTTTGTGCCTTGGAAGAGAAAAACAATGGTGTTCACTCATGCGTAAATTTTCCCTTCTTGTTGACCTACCAGGTTGATAGCCAGTTAAATTACCTTCAATATGATATACAATACAGTAGCTTTCAGCCAAATATTCGATGAGAAATCTAAACTTGAAAAGTGTTTACTTTCTTTCTTTTTTTTTGCTGAGTGTATATTTGTTTGTCCTTTCCTGTATCTGTGATTGTTGTCAAACACACCATTATACACATGTGCCCTCCTCTTTTTTGTGCCTATGTTCAGTTTATCCATTCAGACACTCCTCAATTTAATTACTATTATGATTTCTATTAATTGCCGTTATTGTTTATATGGTTGCCTGTCTTCACATTATGTGTGGAGATATGCATTATGGGCGTGCCTATTTTTCACCTATATGTGCATGTGTGTGCGCATGTGTTTGGTTATACGTGTGCATATTATGTATGCTTGTTTGTATTTGTATGTATGTATGTATGTATGTTATATTATGTATGATTGATGCATATACACTCCTATTAGTTTTGTTATTTTCTGCTGTTTTTTCCTCTATCATTATCGTTATAATTTTCAATATTGTCTTGATCATTATTAATTCTTTTTTTTTTTTGTATACAATATCTATAGGGTGTCTCAAATAAAACTATACCCTTTTGAAATCACTGCCGAATAAGAATTATAGGATTCTGGGGGAAAAGGTTTATATGTATGGATAGCTTATGAACTCAACTTTCATATGACACCAAAAAGTTTAAAAATAATTCCTGCTTGAAAGAGCAGTGCTCACTGTTGTAAAGGGTATGAAAATTAGGCTGCGCAGGAATTACCCTTATTTGCGACAGGTGAGTCCGTTGGAGCTTACAAAACTGAAGTTGATATGATAAACTTATGATCAATTGCGATCAGTTTGGCTTTGCTAAGTGAATTTTATGGTTTATTAACCTAACTTTTACGCCTGAGTAAACCGCAGTTGCATTTATGTTATTGTAGCATTGCAAATTTCCCTGGTAGACACAGGGGAGTGTTCATGTTGGTCAGCAAAATTTTCAACAAAATGTATTTGAATAATGAATTTACATAACCCCCATCTGGTTATTAAGTAAATCAGTGAACTATTCTACTAATCTGAAAATAACTGCAATGTGGGGCGAAGGTTTTCATTCAAGTCACAGATGTAAAAAATAAGAGTGTGTAACATGGAAATTGCAACATGTACCATCACCTCATCCTTACTCACATGAACATACCACTGAGTCTACCAGGGAAATTCGCAATGCTACAATAAAATAAATGCAACCGCGGTTTACTCAGGCATAAAAGTTTGGTTTAATAAACCATAGAATGCACTCAGCAAACCCAAACAGATCGCAATAGATAAATTTATCTAATTTATCTAATTTATCTAATTTTCATACACTTTACAAAAGTGAGGAGTGCTCATTCAAGCATGAATTATTTGTAAACCTTTTGGTGTCATATGAAAGTTGAGTCCATAAGTTATCCATACATATAAACCTCTCCCCCCATAATTACATATTTCTTATTCGGCAGCCATTTCAAAAGTGAATAGTTTTATTTGAGACATCCTGTATATCATGTTCTGCATCCATCATCCCGGCATTATTTTGTCCGATTTCTTTGATCCTCTTGATCCTCAGTGTTGATAAAGGGCAGGGTCCGAAAGCTTGAGAATAAAAATCAAACTGTGAGGATTCAAGCTACGTCTATCGTCTCATCCTGTCTCTCACCTATATATATATATATATATATATATATATATATATATATATATATATATATGTACATTTATATATATATACATATATACATTTATATATATATACATATATATATATATATATATGTACATTTATCTTTATCTTTAAATGTATACACGTATATAGAATTTTATACTATTGAATATAATAATGTATAACAAGAAAGACATATGTGTTGCTTGAAGATTTGCATGGTGAAGTAAATGAGGGAGAAAGGTTTGCGGTGACAGCATGTGCATGTAGTCCTTAAAGGGGAAATCCAGCCCTAAAGTAAGTTAGTCTGATAAAAAAGAGTAAAATCTAACAAGTTCAAGAGTAAAAATTTGACTGATATCGGACCAAAAATAAGGAAGTTATGAAATTCTGAAGTTTTGCTAATTTCTGCAAAACAGTTGTACGTACAATCGATATGAATATGCAAATGAGTGTCATAGTCTCACAATTGAAGACCTGAATATAAGAACGACCCAAGTCCAAATTTTGGCCAAATTCAGCTTATGCATGGACTCATCCTGTGCATAAATGATAAATCCTAATTACCCCCGGAAGTGCCTGAAATGAATGAGTTAAATCTTATATTAATGTAAGAATGAAGGACTTGGGTCATTCTTACATTCATATAATAGCGCCCTCTATCATCCTTCTCTCATCTCTATAGCAGAATATCATGTATATGAATCAAAGAACGACCCAAGTCCATATGAATCAAAGAACGACCCAAGTCCACCACACAAAATGGCCTCTCCACAATTAATGTAAATGTTACTGTCATAATAATATATGTTCTAATTTGTATATACAATGTTGCCTTCCCATCACAGTTAAATAGATTATTATTGGACAAATAAAAAATATATTAAGTTTTTTTTAGTTTACTCGAAATGGTCTTCCATGGACTTGGGTCGTTCTTATATTCATATACTCAATTTTCCATTGATCGTGTACAAATATGATGAAAATTCAATATTTCTGCCAATAAAGTCTGAAACATGACGTTATTCCTGGTTAAAAAAAAGTTCAAAATAGTGATCAGATAGATATATCAGGATTTGAGCCTGGGGCATAATTGCGTTTGAATAAACTGGTATTTTTTGAATTTAATGTACAAACTAAATGGCAACTTGTGAAGGTATGACATGCTCACTTTTCCATTTGCATATTCATGTTGACCGTTCAAGAACTGTTTCCTTAAAAATAAGCAAAACTTTAAAATGCCATAACTTCCTTATTTTTCATCCGATTTCGATCAAAATTTTACTGTTGAACTCGTAATATTTTTTTTTATCAGACTAATTTATATTAGGACTGGATTTCCCCTTTAACCGGATCGTTGTTCGGCAGGAGAAGAGCCTTAAAAGAGAATTGAAGAGGGAAGCGACACATGGGGGTTGTAAGGAGGGAAAAAAGTGACAAGAGCGGGGGACAGTATTGGGCTGGAGGTTAAAGTTGTAGTGGAGACGGTAAAGAAGGGAACAGAGAAAGTGGTAAGGAAGAATAGAGTGAGAATCAAGTAAGATGTTTGGACATAGTTGGGAGAGGAAAAATGAAATAGAAAGGAAGGGGAAGAGGGAGAAGTGCAAAGGGCATTTGCCCTGCCAAAATGAAAATGTTTCTTTATGGAAAATTGTCCAAATACCGCCAGAACTATGCACCAAATCGTTGAATTTCAGTCATAAACATGCAAAAGCTCCACCACTGGGTCCCTTTCGATAGACTTTGTACACTTCTGAGATTGTCGTATTTCCAATATTTCATCAAAGAGTGTGCAGCAGATCTTTATCCCTCATATGGTGGGAGGAGATATCTAGATACTTTCAATTAACGGAGGATCTCCCCCCCCCCCCATAGATTTAGTACACTTCTGGGATTGAAATTTTCCCGGATTACATCATAATTGTGGTTACGAAATATTTTCACCTGAATTCTAAAAATGCAAAAGCACTCTCGTATGCCTCGTGGCTGCGCTATTCAATCTCGCGTTCACCCGTTTCTCGCAGTGCTCGGTGTGGCGAGATAGTCTCAATCTTTAGCCACGAGGCCTTGTCAAAAGGCTAGTCCCCCACCCACTATAATTAAAACGGAAGGATGCCCCTGGGGATGATTACTTTATTGACTGAAAACAAGAACATTGAAAATACAATACCTACAGGAAAATATCCACTACATTATTGCATACAAAGACATTACCATTTTATTGATTTCATTTGAACATTATTCAGGACAACGCTAGGTATTTGAAAGGGTGTGGGGGGGGGGGGTCAAAATCGCCTGTAAAACAGAAAGAAAAACAAAAGCCAAGAGAAACAACAGCAAACAATTCGTCATACTTTTAAAGTGTCATTTTCCGCCGAAAGTCGGCTGGCAAGCAAAAACAAAACACTTAATTCCCTCCCACTTTATATTGCATGCAAAAGAGTGGGGGATACAAACACTCGATCCTTGTTAAGTATGTGTGAGTGTGTGTGTGTGGGAGGGGGGGGGGAGGGGGAGGGGCACCCCACCCCCCCCCCCCCAACCCCACCCAAGGCTGCGCCGCCATGCGGTTATGGGTTCGTAATTGTGGTGATGGTGACTATCGCCGATCTCCTCCCCCCCCCCACTTCCTCTGAAAACCCATGAACTATTATATTAGCAGCACATCCAAAAAAAAAAAAAAAAAAAAAATCCCTTTTCATCGAATGGGATCTGAACAGTTGAAGGGTAGAGCAATTCATGTAGATTGACGATCAAAACTTCTGAATAGTGCCATCACGAGAATGATATGGGAGAAAAAAAAAGTAGAGGCTTTGGAAGACCATACCTCCCTGATGAGACCTTCGAAAATTAAGGCAAAAAAAAAAATGGTTTGTTTGCCCTTCGCGACCGACCGAAAATCACGGAAATTTCGGGTCGGGTTTTTTATTTATTCATTTATTTTTTTATTTCATTATTTTTTTTTTTTTTTTTTTTTTTCTCTTTCAAGTCGATTTTTTCCACAAATTTCATCTTCTGCAAATTCGGGAACGGTTTTAAACCCAAAATTATCCATTTTAAGCTAAAGAAAGAATGAAAGAAAAGTCTAAGAATGTTTTTTCTTTTCATCTACCCGTCGTAACCGTGTTCGGGCTGCGCGGGGCCGCAGGCTACGTTTTATAGCATGCATTGCATGCTAGCTACCTTTTTAGCTCACGTGCATAGGTAGTGCGCTAGCTAGCTAGCTACCGTTCCGGCCGCGGCGCAGCGCAGCGCGACTGCCAAGATGGCTACTTTTGCAGCATCCGTTACCAGCTGTCATGGCACCAATACTGTTCGGAGTTCAGTTGCCAGCATCTAACTGGAAGGTACTTTTTTGGAGCTGTTTGCAAAATTTAACAAAGATGAACGTTATAAGTGTTTGTCAGTGAGTGTTTCTGCCTCGCCTACCAGGCCCTGGCAAGACGTAAATTTGAATGAATCCCTTCGAGTTTTGAGTGCATTAAACTTGCGCCACATCCTGTACAAAGTTGAACTAGAACTCGAAGTATTGCCAGAAGGATGAGTGTATTACGAGATGCCCTGCCAAAGTTACAAAATTACATGGGTAAAAAGGGTATTAAAAAAAAACAAAAACAAAAACGAAAACAAAACCACGACCTACCGACCCTCTTGGGTTTTGACAATTGAGGGCAAACAAACAATTCTTTTTTTTTTTTTTTGCCTAACGATGATGACGTCAATCTAAAGAAACAGAAAGGTTAGCACAGTGTATTGAGAAGCTTTGCAATAATAATAATAATAAACATCCTTAGATTGCATTCAAGTTTACATTTTCATTTCTGTCTCTTTTTCAGTGGTAGTTTGTAATTGTTCTTTTTTCACAAACACACACACACACACACAAACACACAAACACATACACGAAAACTTACTGTTCACATACTAATCCCAGTACTTTGATATTTTGCTGAGAAAAAAAGAATGATCTCATTATTTCATGAAATAATCATAATAATACCTATCAGGAAGCGATTGAGGCAAGCGGATATCACTTTATTGTTGTTGATTCTTTCTTTTCTTTTTTGGTTTCTTTGATTGTTGTGTGGAATCATAAAATGAATGGGAAAGTGTGTTTCAGCAGAATTTCTACACGACTGTTTTTTTTTTCCCTATTGCAGCACGCACTAATGCGCGCTGATTTATTGAAATTAATATTTCAGTTTTTGGCATTTTCTTTTGTGATGGGATATAATTTTCTCTAGAGTTCTTAAGACATGCTCTAACACCTCTCAAAAATAAATTCTTTAAAGCAGAAATTTATAGAGAATCTAGAAATATGTCAAGTTTGATATCTACGGAAAGTTAAGAAGCTAGTTAACAAAACTGGATATCTTTTGGACGATGTAACTTTACCCCCAAACTGTTGTTGAGATTGAAAAAACACCCAATTTCCATGACCATGTAGCTCCGTTCGCTACAAGAAACATCGGATTTGAGCGACGTTACCTAATGTGTATGAGCTGATTTGCCGCACGGCTATATGAGACCCGCTCTGGCAAAACCCGAAACTTCTCGGCAAATGTGATTTCGCGCTACAGCCCGAAAAAGGTCATGACCTACCTCAGGGACCAAATTGACATTTTGGTGTCACGTTGTAGGGGAAATTTTCTAGTTTCTGATTGATATCAACAACATTTCGAAATACAACCTACAGACTGACAGAATGTGGAATTTTGAAGAGAAAAGTGGGATGTCAATCTCAAATGTTGTCCAAAACCTTACGTCTAAAGACCAAATCGCCTTCGCTTACGGCGAAAATGACTGTTCTTTTGGCGATCGTGTCTTAGATAATTATTCTGCGTTGAACCCCGACACACTTGATACCTAAAGAAAGCTCTACCTCTGCTTATTCCAAATATGGTGATGGCATGATGTCATGCTACTCACTTTCATTCATAAATTCGTCTGAAACATGCGTAAGTTTATGCAAATCGTCTCCCAGACGCGTAAACAGCCTTGTTGCTTACCAAGACACGTGATCGAAATACGTGTTCACGCTTGGTCATCTGCGCTGAGGACCCCCTTGTTTACGAGCAACCTACGTGTTATACTATGGGGATCGCTGCAGCAGCGGTGCATGCTTGCATGCAACACGTGTATCGTGACTGCTGCTCAGCACGAAAATGTTGCAGTTTCCCGCTTTGTTAGACTGGTTTTTTTTTTTAGCAAGTTGAGGTAGAAATTAGAATTCAAACCAACACACAAGAGAAAAAGAAGGTCACATTTCGAAGAAGAATCAAGCTGAAATCACGGCATCAAGGAATACCTCTTCACTGCCGATTCCGCTGGTACTGTTGTGCGTACACCTGAGTGGGGATGTTTCATCAACGTTTGTCAGCGCTGACAAGTTGTCATCGCTGACAACCACCATAGTAACAGTCAGTGACCAGAGCTTCTCAGCCAATCAAAACCAAGGATTTTGCTGAAATTGTCAGCGCTGACAAGTTGTCAGCGCTGACAAACGTTGATGAAACATCCCCCTGATCACGGCAATCGCGAATCTTGAGCTGATTACGGTAGGTTTTGTGCTTTTCAAACGTCGTATTTCCTTAAATTTATGGGTGTAAAAATGATTTCCAATCAATTACAGCTCTTTGACTTAGTTATCATCCTTCACGAGTATGTAAGATTACCTCAGCTATACGCAATTCCCCCACAATGATCAATTTGTTGTGTCAATAATAACAACAAATGGTGGCTGTACGAAGGAACAGCTGATCACGGCAATCGTGAATCTTCAGCTGACGATAGGTTTTGTGCTTTTAAAACGTTGTTTTCCGTAAATTTATGGGTGTAAAATATGATTCTAATGAACACAAACAAACAAACAATTTCACGACTTGAATATATAGTGTTGGCGGACGATTTATTCTAGATTGACAACAAATTACACACCAATTTCCTGAAAAGTGCACACAGTTTGCCTATAGATACGTAAATCCCACTGGGTTGCATACACACGTGGTGACGTCACAGATTTGACACTTTTCTTAGCTGCATCAAACTTTTTCCAGTGCTCAAATTTGGTAAAAATAAAGACTCTTATATTCAAAGCAGAGACAACTTTATTGCATGATTTATGTCAGAAATTAATCAAAATAACATTAAATGATGGAAAACAGTCAATTTATATGATATTATTTCATATAAATTTCTTCTTTAAACTGCTACTTTCAGCGGGCTGGGGGGGGGGATATTATAGTTGAGCGTATGCGTGCCCTCGACCTCCTTCTCAGCGCGCATTATAGCGGCGGAGGAGCGCGCAGTTCGGTTAGGAGGGCCAGGACGCGCAGTTCCATGCACGGATAAGTCTACTTTTAGGCCAATTAGGTTGTGAATGTAGCAACTTTTAGATAGACGCTTAACTTTGGTGTGTAGTGTAGACCCCCTAGTAGCGTACGCCTTCTTGTGCCAAAGATCGTATACAGTACGATCTTTGCTTGTACATGTCCCTGCCCTGTGTGCGGCGATCACAGTTTGTGTATCGAGTCAGGCGAACTGATGAAGCGTCCTCTCCGGCTGCAGCTGGGTATGGTTGAGGGGTCTGGAAATCGCGCACGAAAGTTTGGGATGCTCTTATGATTGAATTATTCCACAATCGTACCTGAATTTCTCAATAAATATCACGAAAATGCCACAAAAAAAAAAAAAATCACCTCCCAAAATCTCCCGATGATACGATGACGGAGTAGTGCGCTGTCGCCGTTTGTATGTCGGACTTGAATTTCTGCATTCAATTTCTCGGGGTATATAAAGGTTGTGCAGCTGGCAGCATACGAAGAGTTTGTTTGCAAAAACCGATAAGTCCATATTTGCCAAATAGAAATATTTGCGATTAATGGTCAAGAACAATAAAGAGAATAATAAGAAAATTTTTGCTTCTTTTGACCATAACTTCAAAAATGTACCTTTATATGTAGTGACCAATATATCATTTAAAATGTATTATTTTGTACTTTATGACAGAGACAGTACTTCAAAATCTTCAAAAATGGACTTATCGGTTTTTGCAAACAAACTCTTCAATTGTTCTCGTGTATGATGACGTCACGCGATACGTAAACGATCGATCGAACAAATTACGAATTCTACCGGCTACGAACGAGACAAGCGAGACGACACGTTTAGGCTACAACATCCTTAAAACACATTTTAAGCTAAGGTAGGTAAATTACAAGGTAAAAAATTGGAAATTTAGTGAGAAAATTTGTTCGAAATCAAAATTTCTTACCTGCTCCCTTCTCATGTTTAGCGGTTGTCAGGTATGTTTATTCCATGGGCGTATTGGAAAATTTTGTGCTTAGTCCCACGCGTAATATTGCTTGCTATACGCAGTTTCGCTATGCGCGACCATTAAGTCCCTCCACGACATCTAATCCAATTACTATACATCGGATCGGCGGGTACGGAAATACTAAATACACTTGTACTAGTAGTAGTAGTAGTATAGGCTTACTAACGTTAGGGTGTACACAAGCACTCGCTTTGATTTTGATTCCCGTGATTTTATGATATTCACTCGGTGTCGCACTTGTGTAACGTGATGTGATTGCTGTGTGAGTCTCAAAGTCACTCAAATGTCCGCAACTTTGGCCGAAAAGATCCAAAACGAAAGCATTCCTGTTAGGTCTACTACTAGAATAAATAGGCCTCACGTTACATCTAACGTTATAGGGTTGACTGTTAAACCTAGAACCGATAGTCGAGTAATGTGAAGACCTTGCTCCTCTTATAAAAGCCTCTAACAATTAGCTAATTACCGCTTAGATTTCTACGTATTCTTCTATATGTGGCTGGGTCGTTGCGATTTCTGCTTAAACACGTAAAATGCATAGACTTTTACCGCGGGGCAGCTGTTCGCGATAGGTGCATGGTGACATGAATATCTGTTTTTATGACGTCATCACGTCGACTTAAGAAAAATTGCCCTGTAGTTTATGGAATACCGTAAAAGCAGTTTTCTTAGCCAAGCAAAATTTTAAGACAAATTGCTTAGACTTAAAAAGTATGGTGAACGAGAAAAAAAGGACGATATTCATAAACAAGGTAATTTCTGAAAAGCGTAAGGCTCTAGGAATATGAATAATCAATTTTCAGATGGTGAAAACGTCTCTACAACGATGGAGAGATGGTGTTTTGAGACCCTTTTTAGACCACCTGAACCCGACCTGACGGCGAAATTTTGGTGACCTAAATAATGACGTCACGAAATGAACGAATCAGCCCTGCGCTGATGCGCTGTGTGGTACGCGGCGCCGTGGTTCAAAGCGTGAATTCCGCATGATGATCTGAGTGCAGCGAGGTGTCTTGTTCATACAATCAGGCACAAGTGAGTTATAATTTCACTTATTGAATCCATCTTCCTTAGTATGACCATTAAGTATACTGATGATAACCTTTTTAGATTTCTACTTACGCTTTCGCGCCTCAGTCTCGACTCTCAAACGGCTCGTAGTAGGCCTAGGCACTGTTAACTTTATAGAACCAGAACTCTGAGTCTGACCTACGTAACATGTTAGTACGTAGGCCTACTCGTAATCACGTAGGCCTAAGTTAGATCGATGATCTTAGATCAAACGTCAACGGTTAGACGTGCAAGGTTTTACTTCAATCAATTAATTCAATCAATTAGTTCAATTAATCGTAAAAATAATTTGTATTATGTAAGTAAGGCTAAAAAAAGGAAAAACCACAGCAATCCCGTGATAAGTATACTGCATATAAAAATACTCTCACTATGGTATTGCGTAAAGAAAAAAGGAATTATTATATGAGAAAATTAGATTTGTTTAAAAATGATATGCGTAATACTTAGAAATTGATAAATGAAACATTAAATAAGCATAAGGAAAGAAATGTTATTTCTAAAATTAAGAGTGATGGATTTGAAATAAAAGATTTACGTATGATAGCAGAAATATTTAATTCGCATTTTTCAACTGTTGGCCGGAATCTTTGTGAAAATATTCCGTTGTCTACTAAAGAATTTTATAATTATCTGGACGTAGGTAATCAAAATTCAATCTTTTTTCCCCTGTAACAGTATATGAGATGTTAGATATTGTTCACAATTTACCTTCTAAAAGAAGTTCTGGTTATGATGATATTGATAATATACTGTTAAAAATATAATACCTTATATTGTTGATCCTTTGTTTCATATTTTTAATTTATCAATATCACAACGGCAGGTACCAGATGTTATGAAAATATCAAAAATAGTTCCAATTTTCAAAAAGGGTAATAGGGAAGAATTGAATAATTTCAGACCTATTTCACTTTTGCCTAATATATCTAAAATATTAGAAAAGATAATATATTCTCGAGTTATAGATTTTTTAAATAGAAATGACATTTTTGTCAAAATATCAATTTGGATTTCGCAAGAAACATAGCACAGCACATGCAATATTATCTTTCACTGAAAAAGTATCTCGAGCAATTGATAAGTTTCAACATACTGCAGGAATCTTCCTGGACCTCTCCAAGGCCTTCGACACGATTAACCACGACATTCTTCTTTATAAACTTAATCATTATGGTATACGTGGGAAGGCCTTGGAGTGGTTCAGAAGCTATTTGAAAGACAGAAAACAATTTGTTTGTATAAACAATGAAAAATCTTCTTTGCGCTAAGTTGATTGTGGAGTTCCACAAGGAAGTATACTAGGGCCGTTACTTTTTATTATCTACATCAATGATTTTCCAAAATCTTCAAATGTTCTTTCTTTTATATTATTTGCAGATGATTCTAATCTTTTCATTTCTCATTGAAATCCTCATACATTAGTTGATGTCATGAATATAGAATTGAACAAGATAATGCAATGGCTAAGAGCAAATAGATTATCGCTTAATTTGCAGAAAACAAATGTGATGTTGTTTAGTAATACCCTTGATAAATTGCCACATGATATAATTTTTGAAAATGAAGTGATAAAACAGGTCTATTCTGTTAGATTTCTCGGTGTAACTGTAGACAGTAAGCTTTCTTGGAAACAGCATATAGATTGTATATGCCGCACTATTTCCAGTAACATAGGTGTAATTAATAGAGTAAAGTTTTGTTTTTCTGTTAAAAAGTTGCTAATGTTATATACAACGTTAATTTTACCTTATTTAACGTATGGAATTATAGTATGGGGAAATACACATTCAACTTATTTGGATAGATTATTTTTGTTAAAAAAAAAAACCACTCCGAGTAATATGTAATACCTCCAAATATTCCCATACTGACGGATTATTCGTGGAGAATAAGGTTTTGAAAGTAAGGGATTTGTATTATTATTACCTTGGTCAATTTATGTACAGTTTGTATAATAATTCACTTCCTTTAGTTTTTGAAAATATGTTTAATAAGAATGAAAATATTCATAAATACCCCACTCGTCAAACAGATGAATATCACTTGCCCCTTACTCTATTTACAAAATCCACGTTTATCTACAGTGGCCCAAAATTTTGGAATTCCCTTGAGAAAAATATAAAAGATTCCATTAGTTTGAAATCATTCTCTAGTAATTTAAAGAAATATTGATTAGCTCATAATATGTACCCCATGATTAGTTTGACTGTTTGGAATTGTTGCTCTTTTTTCTTCACCCTGCATCGAGAATGTTGACCTGCCCTTCGCTCTCTCTACTCCCCCTCTCCCCCTCCCGCCCTCTCTTTCCCTACTCTCTTCTGTGTGTGCACAATGTATGTGGATGCATACATGTGTGTGTACGTGCGTGTGTGTGCGTATGTGTATGTGGGTACGTGTGTGTGCTTGTGTGTTTGTGTGTGTGTATGTGTATGTGTATGTGTATGTCTACGTCTATGTGTATGTGTATACATGTGAAAGCGTATACTTCATGTAACCATCCGATTCGATGGAATGAAAACTGTATACTTTCAATGATTAGCTTGTACGGTACATGTATCATTGTATTGTGTTATAAAATCATATACAATTAATGTATTGTAGTAATGTAACGTAAGTGAGGGGACTGCAATCTACATGTTCGCTTTTTAGCAGCCCCTCAATTTCCATTTCCATGAAGATCTTTTAAGAACCTATATGTATTATCATGTTCCAATATATGTAATCATGTCAAAGTGTATTACCCGTGTTTGATTGGAAATGAAAATAAAAAAAAAACATGCATGGTCATGTGAAATGAAAATGAAATGAAACTTTATTTCCTCATATACGAACTTAGTCAGGTACATAATTGTATTATGAATTCTTACATCTACATTTGTGTACGTGTGCATGCCACTGACGGTAGCTATTTAGCTGGAGTGAAATCAAGCAGAGCGGCGACCGCCGCCGGTAAAGAAATTACTGTTAGTTGCCCTTTTACTAGTACTAGTAGGCCTAACCCTGTGATAGGCCTAACGTTACAGGCAGAGTACGATAAATGCTAAATACAATGAATGTAGGCCCTATCCGCTATGGAAATGAAGTAACATTAGAACTCGAACAAGTTAGAAGGGAGGACAATGCCGCAAAAAGTTGTAAGCCTGCTTGAAAAGTGAGGTTAGCAATTTCGAGTAATTTAATCAAGCATACGAAATTGTACTCACCAGTTCCCTTGTAGGTCTAGGTTGCATTTGCCGGTAAAGTGACGGCATGCTTAATCGTCTTCTTCTTCTGCTTCTTCTTCTCTTCTTCTTCTTCTTCTTCTTCTTCTTCTTCTTCTTCTTGTATACTGTCTTTTTGGTTTTGTTTTGTTTTCGTTTGTAGAACTCTAACGTTAGTTAGAACACCGTCGTCGTGTGCCTGCTGCTGGCAAATCTCCTCACACAGAAATCCTGAACACAACTTGATCTCTAGATGGTGCATTCTAGGGGCAACTAGCTAGAAGTACTGTAGGATCTAACCATTAGATATTTTTCTAGAACTAGAAGCATTAGGCCTAGACCCTAGTAGAACCCCTAACGTTACTACGTTGTAGTACAGTGTAGTCTAGTAGTAGGATGCTGACGAGTCGCGACATGTGTCATGCCGTTAGCTAGCTAGGCCCATCAAGAAAGTCAAACTTAGCATCAGTCGGACAATACAAGCGCAGCCCTTATGCTGAACACGGTCTGGTTTGTTGCTATAGTGCGCCAAAGTAAATAATGTTCGATATTATAAAAACTATGAAAATCAGGAATTCAGTACAAAATCAATGCAAAATGTTACTCTTCCAAATCAAGAACATCAACATTATATGCAGCCTCCGGGCTTTTTAACAAAATTAGCGGGGAAGTGATATTGTAACAGAACTAGACACGGTTACTTTTGGCGCACCATAACAAAATACAACAACACAGTGGGCTCCGTTGCCTCTCGCTCGCTTCATCTACCACCCCGACTTTGCCACTGTCATTATATGTGTCATTGTCACTGTCAACACTCAATTCACTCTCGATGTCAAACTCAGTCTTTCCGTGCAATATAAGGTAAAAATTGGACGTTTTAATGTCTCAGCCAAGAAAGCAGATGCGACTAAAGACAGGCCAGATATTGCATCCGCTCACCAAGAAATACGTGCTCTATGAATGGCGGCCTCGATGTCCCGCTGCACCACTCGTACAGGGTTTTCTTCATTTCGTGACGTCGTATTTTAGATCTCGAAAAAGACGGCTGTTCCGGAGCGAATATCGGTGAAGCAAATCAGTCAGTTTTAACTCGCGATTTCTCCGTGGCGCGAATATCTTTTGAGAAGTTACATTAAAGATCTGTTTTAGGAGACATTTTCCTCTGCTTTGTCACCTTCTTTTATATGGTTTTCTTGATTTTAATGTCTTGTTCACCATACTTTTATTAAGTAATATTTGTCTGAGAAGTTTATGGAATACCGGCCCAGTACTCTACGCGCGCATACGTTGAAATGCTCGGCCTTAATTGTCCTACTACGTCCCTCCCTGCGCGAATCTCTGCGTACATAAAGCGTAGGCGCGCGCTGTAAGCGTTCGGTATAGTGGCACGGTCGTTTACTATACGTAGGTTTTTACACAATCGCGTGATGCAGTCTAACCAATCACAACGCAAATTTTACTCTTTTTATTTTTTTTTACTCTTTTACCTTTTTTACTATTTTTCACAGCTATGGGGTATAGATAGTGTATTGTATTTACATGTGTGGTTTTCATTTGGCACAAATTTGTTCGTTTTTTTTTACATTCTACGTTTGTAGTTGGTATCGCTGGATCGTGTGTAGAGTAGAATAAAGTGGATTTTTCTTTTCTGTATTCTTAACAATTTAGTGTTCTTATCAATGAATATGCATACAACGGCTGTTCGTGAACGAGGGTAAAATGATTCAAACTCTTGCTCGAGGGACATTGTGGGAGTGTGAAATGCGCCTACAAAGAATATTGCAGGTGAATTTAAAAGGCGAGAATGGGGGGCTACGGCTATAGCAGTAGCCTTTTCACAAGGCCCTGTGATGGTTGTAGCTGGCTCGTCACCGTACAGAGAGTGGGTCTTGGGGAAAAAGGCTGATATAGCAGTTGCACTGCCGCACAGTGGATCAGAATTTTCCAGCGCATCAGAATTATAATATGCCCTGTAGGGAAAAATGCTCATTAGCTTTCTGGGAATCATGCTGTGAGGGGTTATAAAGTTTGGTTGGTGTATTACTTTAGGTTGTGTGTGTTGTTGGATGGTATGTGGTAGGGCACGTGGCTCCCACAGGTCTCGCACTGGACTAGGGCACACATGGCGACACGTCAGGACAAACCAGCTAATCCGTTCCACATCATGCCTCTGTTAGCAGCGAGCAGATAGGTCACTTTATTAAAAAGTATATCAAATGTATCAACTCTATTACATAACTCAATGTCAACGATCCACACAAGCTGATCAATAACGTATACATACAGTACCATAAAGCAGGCATAATACTGAAATACGTCCCAACATTATAAGTCTTCATATCTCCTAAGGATCGATCTGCCATGTATTAAGAAAATTGTATGATACGTCAGGCGTAACTATGGTAACTTACACAAAATTAATGTACCCTGGCTTAATCCACTGATGATTATATTCGTGCACGTTTAAAACAACTGGAATTCTTTAAAGGAAAGAATCGGTTAATCTGGTTATAATATGCCAGTTCGATCCCTAAAACTTATCAAAACGGTTACCAAAAGTAACAGTGCAACATGGCAACATCTAAACACTTCATTTTGTGTGCAATTTGTGAGGTTCTTCTTTCCATCGACTCACTTGTTAACAGCAATAAAGAGGTGCCCTAGCATGCAGCAAGCACTCTGATCTGCTCTAAGCAGGCCCTCTACAGTCAATTGAAGCCATATGTTGATTGTGTAGCCCTTACAATGCGTTGTGACTACAATCGAATGCGCGAAATAATGTTATGAACAATTTAATGTGGCTGAAAAAAGTGGCTAGAGGTGGCGGCCAAATTTGTTAGCAGCGTACTTGCAGCGTACCTGCAAAGCGCACATTTTTTTTTATAGAAACATTTCCAAATGCAGTCCTTTTTGCATGTTAAAACCAAATATCAGATACGTTACCAGGGGTATAGCATCATAGGAAACTGTTGATTGTCTGTTTATTTCTTGCTTTAAAATGGTAACGCTTATGTAAAACTACAAGCTTAAACATCTACAAACATCATGGAAACAGTTTGGAGTCAGCCTTGATCTAATCTGTATTACAAATTATCGTAATTTATTAAGTGAAGGCTAAATAAAGATCAAGGACATTATACATATTTCGGCTTAAAATATGTTACCCTAATCTAACTTTTTACCTGCGTTTGAATCATATCAATAATCTCGTTGATTATGTATGAACTTTATGAAAAAAATATTATATTTCTCGTAAATACCAAATGCCAGGTAACATCTCTGCCAGATTAAATACATTTTGGATCGAATGAGAAGAACGGTGTGTGGTAACGTATCTGACGTACCAGACGTTCCGTTAGTATACAATTTTAAACCAAACACCAATCATGCCAATATATTCATTTTAACTGGTAAGAACATCATAATACGATTATTTTCGTTAAAACACCGCACTTCTAAACATATAGAATGTTCTCATCATAGATACAAGATCAGGTAACTCTTCAATAAAACTTTTAGATGTACGTGAAATACGAGAGCCAAGCAGGCACAAATCCACAATACTTCTTTTTTGATATAGTTCTGACATTTTGTTACTATAACTCTCAAAAAAAAAATCGAGTGAAGGTATTCACTCTTAAAGGAGTGAATACAAAAAATGAGTGAATTTAGAGTGAAATTGGAGTGAATTTTGAGTGATAATGTTCATTTTCACTCATTTTGGAGTGACCTCAGGGATCACTCGAAGATAAAGACTAAACCATTATCCACTTTCTCTCTTTATATTCAAGACATGGTTTGTCACTGGAAGCTATGTGTTTTATGAACAGAGAAAAATGGACTGTGTAGTTTGGCCTCTGTGGGAGCGACCAAGTTATTGGACAGATGACTATGTTACAGGTTGTGGACCATAACATGTTAGAAAAGAAAAAAAAAAAACCTAAACACAAACCCTACACACAACCCTGCATTCATGCATGCTGGCCTATTGGCCACTTTCATTGACAGATCTCATCCATGTAGTGAGACATGCATTGTTCCTTCACAATAAAACGCAAACTTGGCAAAAGTGAAATTTGCTATTGTTGTCTTTGAAGTTCATGTTCCTTGTCATGCATGATATTTGTCGACATAATAAGCTATCAATAGAAAGAAGAAGAGTTTCCCTTTCCACACAACAAACATTGCGCTCTCCATAGCCGACAATTATGAAATAGTAGCCCTCCAAAGCTGGATTACCTTTTTATTGATACACACTGTATGTCCTCTTAGCTAGTTATATAGAGCACGTTGTCAACAGGTTAAATCTGCCCGCAAAAGCGCATCGCGGTTAACCTTGCTGCACGATACATTTGATTGGTAACGTATCTGACATGTTTGATGGTAATGTATCTGATGTGCCGTTACCGTTCTAACACTATAATCTGCAAAAATATTCATTTTCTCCAACAATTTATGTTGTGTGATCAATCATTTAGAAGTATTCAAAAGTATCTGAGCTTTGTTTTTATTTACAGCGTTTTTTTTTCTAAATGAAGCAAAGTTTAAGTAACGTATCTGATATCAACTCATCGTAACATTAGGCTTTCACAGCTTCGGATCATAATTATACATTGGAACAAGAGATTCAATAAATCAATCATGGTTGCATATATGCGTTAGGGTGACTTTGTTTAACACGTGAAATTACACTGCCATGCGGCATTTCTTTGATCTTCTCTCTAGAGTCTGAAAAAGGGTAACGTATCTGACTGCGATTTGGCGACATGATATAAATGATCTCTTAGAGAAATATCAAAACATCATATTGTTATGTAATATTATTTTTCATTCAGGCACTCGAGGGGCAATGAAATGAGGTAAAACAGATTTGATTTGAATCATATGTTAACGAGTAGCAACTTGTTCTGTGCGCACTTCCTTGTCTGGCGACATGGGGTATTTAGGGTTACATCAAACTTCGGATCGTATTTCTAATATTATCCCGAATGTCCTAATATCTTTATTGATATGCATTTACAGGTCTAACATCTTGGATGAATTTAACTAAAAAATAGATTTCTGAGGAACAAAATATAAAAATCACAGTTTTGCACACTTTTTCGGAGAATGGCCCTCATACATGCATGTGCCGTGTCTCATTAGGTACCACAAACGGTTACCATAAATACGTTTCCGGACAGACGGACAGCACCTACCTGCATTTCTTATCCCCCCCCCCCCCCACCCAGGCGATGAGGGACATTGTACCATATTTCGCCATTACACTTTTGTAAGCCATCCTGATTTAGATTTTCGCCAACTCTCTTAGATATCTATTTCATCAGATTCCTACATTAGCATGATCTGTAAATGATTCGAAGAATGGTCCAAGTAAAGATGCTTAAAAAACTATAATGTTGCCTTACCATCATAATTAACTATAATTTTATTTGACAAATTGACTTGAAATAACCTGGATTGGACTTGATCCGTTTTATATTAAGATACTCAATTTTTACTACGAAATCATTGCCACATAACCATGTTTAAATTTGGTTCGAGTGAGGCATCGTTTGTAAAACTACCTTGTCCAAAGAGGGATAGAGCAGTCGGCAGAACTCGAACATGAGACACTCTTTTGAAAGTCAAATGTCTTACCCACCTCACCACTAACGTGACAAAGAACCCCAGATAAATTGCATATCTATTCATAATTATGAGAAGAAAGATAGCAAAAGCGCACTCCGTTGTAGACAGATACTTTGAACGTCGACTGCGTGTGTCGAATATATATATATACAGAGGCGGATCAAGGAATTCTGTAAAGGGGGGGGGGGGCGTGACTAATATTTCTGGCGCCACTTCCGGGTTTCATTTCATTTTTTTATTATTATTTCTTTTGTTTTTTACGAAAAATAAAGGGGGGGGGGGTGGGCGTGCGCCGGATGCGCCCCCCCTCTGGATCCGCCACTGATATATGCAGTATATATATATTATTCCCTATGGGGGAACGAGCGGGTTGAAATCTCTGTTGACGTTCATGTACCTTCCTAGCTTTTCCCAGAAGTAGACCTGCCCTTCAGGGTCTTGCGGCCACATGAGATAAGCCCGGTTATCACTGAGGAATAAGCGGAAGAGAAATGGCAGGTCGGCGTTCGGGATTTCTTGTAGAAACACAAGCACGATCTTTTCTACTTGGACCTCATTCACATGATCCAGGGCGATTCGGAATTTAAGAAGGAACATGTGGTTCTTGAGAGCGTTTGCACTGATGAGAAAGATCACCTTGAAGCTGGTTTCAACGAGACGACTGACGGAATCTAAGTAGTACATCCCCAGCGTTAGGGCCTCATCTCCAATGGCAAGTCGGCCATATTCAGGCAGATTCTCTTCCAGACCACGTCGGAAGATCTCACCTGTCCACTCTTCGTCCTCATCGTGGGTGATAACGTACATATCATACCGCCAATCTTCCCTCTGCTGTTGGGGGACGATTTCCCGGTAACCAATGAAGTGGATCTTGCATAGAAAGATCCCGTACCCGATTTTCCAGCGATTGTGGTATATCAGGATCAGACAGATGAGTGTACCGCACAAAGCGCTAACTACCACTGAGGAGTAGAGAAGATAGTGTGATCCACACTCTCTAACTGGATCAAAATCAATCAAAAGCTTGCTTGCAGCGGACCTAAATGAGCCTTCGTATGAACATCTAGGACTATCTTCAAGTTTGACGGAGTTCTGAGCAATCCACTTAGGTAACCATTCAAGTGAACAGTTACACACCCATTGATTTTGTTCCAAAGAGAGTACCGAAAGAGTAAGAAGTACAGGCTCAAATGCTGTGAATTGTAGCGTTAGGAGACGATTGGATGAAAGATCTAATCGGGTTAGGTTTACAACGTTTCGAAACAAATTGCCGTACAGGAATACTACATCATTGGAAGCTAATGATAATTCTCGCAGTTGAACTGTATCATTAAGAAAATATTCGGGAACGAAATCAATAGAATTCTTTTCTAGACTGACAATTTGTAGACTGGAAAGCCCTTTTAGCAGGGTGTCGTATACATCTATATCTAACGCACTTCCATCTATATATAAGTTTCGCAAACTGGTCAGGTTTTGGAACATTTCATTGAATATATAGGACATGTCGACACCATTAAGGTTCAATTCACGTAATTTATGCAACCCTACAAAGGAGGATATTTCCTTATCGTCATCCCACAGATCAAAGCCTATTAAGTCACTATCCATGAAGTTTATTTCTTGGAGAAGAGGAGTGTTCCTTTGAAGTTTTCCAGGTGAAAACATACTTGGATCGATTTCAGTTGTATTCGTAAAGTTCAAGATTTTCAAGGAATGTACTTTTAGTTGAAGTACACCCGTGTTGATGCAATCAGCCACATTCAGAGTTTTCAACGACTCTAAATCCGAAAGCGTAACGTGGTTTAGTGGGTTCAAGTTGTTGCCAGATAAATCTAAAACCTTTAGATTCGTCAGCCCATTAAATGCATGATCCCCTATTCGCACGAATTTATTTTTCATGAGGTTAAGTAAAGTAAGATTCACATTCCACATATAACTGTTCACATTTATTACAGAGATATGATTATTTGCTAACGACAGCACTCTCAGTGAGGACATACCCCCAAAATAGCTAGGTTCAATCGTTTCCAGGTCGTTAGAGTCGAGATACAATCTTTCCACGCCAGTCAAATTTTCGAATCCCCTTGGATTGAGTTGTCGAAGTCGATTAAAGGAGAGATCTATCCGCCGAAGCTGTTTTCCCCTTAATGCATCAAATAGCCCAGGTCGTATGAAATCGAGGCCTACTAAAGCGATGCGTAGGGATATTATTGTTGACGACGACCCTACACCTTGGAAGAGGTGCTGCAGCTCTTCATCTGGTAGCCGCAATTCTGACATAACAAGATTTCGAACTTTAAGGGACGAAATGGTGGCTGGGCTAACCAGACGTATAGGGTTTAAGGTGAGAATGAGAGAATTTACGCTGCAGTCCATTACAAAAGACTGTTCCGAAAGCTCTGCGAACTTGTTGTCCTTTAGCGACACGTAGTGAAATGTCATGTTGTGGCAATTCGTCCAGTTTATGGTCTGCAATGCATTTTCTTCTAACTCTAAGTTGGACGTTGTAACCATCGCCCTAAAGAGATCATCAGAGAAAGATATAAGGTTGCAACGCTTTAGCTGGATGGTCAAGGGGTTAGTGGTGCCAAACATGTCCCCTCGAAGTACCGGGAGACGTGGGTTGTCGGATAGATCCAGACCCTGCAGAAATGACAGAGGAAAGAACGTGCCACTCTCTATGAACAAAATGTCGTTTCCTATAATTTCCAGAACTCTTAGTTGCTTGTAGACGAGGAATGACGTATTGTACAAGGAGGTAATTTTGTTGAAGCTCAAATCAAGATTTACAGTGTCACCGGGTAGGTTTCTTGGCACCGACGATAGTCCCAAATCCCTGCACGACGCTTCCCATTTGTCCCTGTCGACACGACAGGGTGGATCCACTGCGGACACTGTCTTTATTGTAGACAGGGAAATGAGGATATGCAATATAGTGAACATTCCGAAAGGCACGCTGTCCATGTGCATCTTTGCCGCTGTCTCCGTATTCTGTAGGAAACAAAATAAGAGGACATAGAATGATTTTCACCATGATTGCCTACCTCTGATATATCCTTCTATAATATTATGGTCTTTAACAGTGGATATTTCCTAGAGACTTAGAGGAGAGACACAAGATAGACAAAATGTGGAAGTAATATAATGAATCGGATATTACGCCGCGAGTTCGCCCACTTTATGACATAATTATATAACATTGAAATCAACGGTTAAACGTATCAGGTTTAGTTATAAGGGAGGTCTTTCAGGACCGCTGTTATTTGTATTATATCTATGATTTTTCCTCTGTTTCAGAGGTACTTTCCTTTATACACTTTGCTGATGACACCAATGTTTTTCTTGCGCATAACGATATCGACGTTCTTGTTCAACACGTTAAAACAGAATTGAAAAAAAGTGACCAACTGGGTCAGAGTTAACAAGTTATCATTGAATGTTCAAATAACAAATTATAATTATGCTTTTCAGCAATACTGTTAATTCTTTGGATTCAGAAATAGTTCTGGATGATTGTAATTAAAAAGTGTTATATTTTAAATGTCTTGGTATTTTTGTAAAAAAATAAACTTTCTTGGAAAATACATATTGATCATATCTACATTTTTTTTTTGTAATATAGGTGTTATGAATAGACTGAAATTTTATATTCCTGAAAAGACATTACTTGTTTTATACTCCTCTTTGATTGTCCCTTACCTTAGTTATGGAATTTTAGCTTGGGGCAATACTCATCAGACGCTGGTGAATAGAGTGTTATTACTGCAAAAAGAAAACCCTCCGTATCATTTCCAATTCTCCCACACGTTCACATACAAATGCATTGTTTGACTGTAATCATAGCTATTAAAAATCGACCAATTATTTTTATTTAAGTAATGTCAATTTGTGTATATGTATGATAACAGTTTACTCCCATTCACCTATCTTTGGTTCTGTGTTCCAATAAAACCAATCATTCCGTAATCACCCCACCCGACGCTCTAACGAGTTTCACTTACCACTTCTTCGAATGATTCTAGCAAAAAATACTCTTATACACTGAACCAGTTATTGGAATTCCCTGAATCACGATATAAAATCTGCTCCTTCTATATACTCATTTAAAAGGAGATTAAAGTATTTTTTTTTTACAATCCTATAATGACGACCCCCAAAATCAGATTAGTTTATCAGCTTATTTTGTTACCCGTCCGCAAAATTTGAATTGCCGTTCTTTTCATTATTGTTACTATTGCCTAAGCTTTGACTATGATAATGATAATCTTCTTTAACCTATACTTCGCAGTTGAAAGGTTTGTTGTTTATTCTTTTCTTCTTTTTCTTCCTCAAACCTCCGAGGATCTTTGTCTCTGTTGCATATTCCTGTCTATTCTGTTACCTCTTTGTCACGCTATAGTCTTGTTTCCTCTTGTGTCGTCAAGTCAGTTTTATTTTCCTACAAGTAGTCTTGTTGCTGCCCCTGTCTTGTCCCATGCTCATCATTTTGGTTGTTGTTGTTTTGTGTGTATTAACTGTTTGTCCGTCTGTCTCTTAGTGGGCTGCCAAACGTTTTGTACCAAACTTTTTGTGCTGCTTTGTCGCTGTTTTCAATCAATTTTTGCATCAAGCTTTTAATACAAGAGGGGACCACAATCTACAAGCATTGTCTTTTTAGTGGGTCCCTCCATTTTTTTTTTTACACAGTGCATATTGACAATTATTTCGCTTGTGGAAAAACGAATAAAATTTGAACTCGAACTTGAACTTGAACTTTGATTATAGTTTCCCGTGTGCGTTAATCAACCTAAAAACTACCTTTTAGGACACGAGGAGTTTTGTGGTTTCCTTTCCAAAATATGTGTACATATATCAGACTTCGTTGAAAGTCAACATATTCGACAACATTGCCACCTTTCCACTATTATTTTTCTCTTTGCGAAACATGAGCATTGCCACTTAATTCGTGAGACAGCCCCACACATACACTTTTTATGTTGAAAAAGTCCTTTTTTTCTGGGAAGGGTCGGGGTTTTTTTATTGAGTGGACAAAAAGATATAAAAAAAGGCAGACCTGGAAAAAACATAGAAAGAAGAAAATACAAGGAAGGTGAGAGATTGATATGACTGAAAGGAAAATAGGAATGCAGACGACAAATTAAAGACTGAAAGCAAAGATTGAATGAGGTAAGAAGAGATGAATAAAATCTGGAGGAAGGAAAAGATGAATAGTAAAGATAGAAATAATCATACTTGTAGAAAAGGAAATGAGAAAAAAATAGGTCCTACATCAGAAACAAACATAAGAAAAATAAAACACATATTGGAGAGAGAAATAAAGAAAGGAAGATGGAGAGAAGGATAACCAGCAGAAAGAAAGAACAGAAGACAAGATCTGCCCCTGCCCCCCCCCCCAGGAAAAACGCAGTATCTGACATTTTTGTCGAATTTCACTTTTTTTGTATAAATATAGTCAGTGGGCAATCTTTGTTCATATGACATATTCAGATTTTTGAAAAAAAAAAATGTTTGGAAAACTACTTTTCCGTAACTGTCAAACGCAGTATCTACACTTAACTTGCACTTTCCCCAAGGAAAAAAGCAGTATCTACATGATGAATATTTCCCCGAGGAAAAACGCAGTATCTACAAAGCTAGTCTGAATTACCAGACACTGTTATTTATATATGTGAATACTTTGCCGGTTGTTCTGTAATTTGAACGTAAATTACTTTCTTTAGATATACTTGCTCAATAATAAAACATAATGTTCAAAATATATATCTATACGAAACAATAATGATTAGTAAATATCCTGATGAGGTCGTGATCCTTATATAAAACACAGTGTATGATTAAGACTAACCGAGTGCACATTAAAACAATTTATAAAATGGGTTCAAGAATGTAGCCAATTGGAAGCGCTGAAATGAGTCACGTGTTTGTGCATCAATTTCTCACTAACATATGCACGGCGTGACGTCACAATGTTTACACTAGCAGTGCGCACTTAATCAGTTGTTACAAGTGCGTCGCGCGCTACTATACGCCCTGTCAATCCTGTAAACAACTTCTAGTTCGGGCTGCCGGCCGGCCTTTCTTGTGCATGCATAACATGTGTGGCGTACGTATACTCTTATACGTACAGTACTTATATGTGCGGGATTTCCGAGTGCGACGTGCGTAAATGTTTGGGACGAACATCTTCGGACATCTTGATTTTTGACCCACAAAGGTACGTGAAAAATGCTGTTAGTTTTCGACCCATTTTATAAAATAAATGATGCACAGGATTATTCGTGGCGTTAGTGAGATGCAGCTCACTCTCGGGTATTTACAATTTAGTGCAACATGCACTCGGCATCGCCTAGTGCATGTTTCACATTATTGTAAATACCCTCGAGTGCGCTACATCTCCACTAACGCACTCTATCCTGTGCATCATTTGTATCACAGCACAACACTGACAGCTTGCAGCTAGCTGCACTGAGCATGCAGTCAACACAGGGCCCGGCTAGTCAGCCAACAGTGTGAGTGTGTACTTGGATTAAAACAAAATGTCGTCGCGTGGAAAAATACTCGTGAGCCTAGCCCTCAAGAAAAATTTATCTGCAGATAATGAGTAATTTATTCAAAACTACTTCAATATTGAAAGAATAAAGCTGATCGTTTGTCATACGAAGCGAGGTAAACACAAATGCATGTTTGTCACACGAAGCGAGGTAAACACAAATGCATAAATTTGTGTTTACCTCGCTTCGTGTGACAAACGATCAGCTTTATTTTTTTATATTCTACCTCGATGATAAACATCTTCCGTACTATTTCAATATTAACTTGTTGTGAAGTAACTTTGTTAGGCCTAGACCCTAGTCAAAATTCCTCAGGCTCCGAATCCGAAAGTTTCGGCGAAAGGCAATAGATCTAGACCTATTTGTGTTGTGTTGGATAAACGTCAGGTTATGTAACATGTTAGACCCTATAGATCTAAGTCTAAGACTTGTCTCTTAGAGACAGTAACGTTTGAGTCTTGCGTCTCTTTTCTAACGTTAGACTTAACGTTAATCAGAACACAGGGGCCATATTCCGACAGTCTAAAGAAAGATCTAGTGTGTGACTAGAATAGGCCTAATGATAAAACTAAGTACCTGGGTAAGAAGTCTAAAACTAAAACCTAACCACTTAGAATCCTAAGTCTAGTAAAGTGTCAATGTTCAATTATCTACTCCATGCCATACTGTCTTAAAATTAAATAGCTGACAATAGATTATGTGAAAATCATTGACAAAATAGAGACAGTTAAGAATAATTTCTATTTTATTTCTTATCTAGTGCCTATAGTGAGACTTGGTTGCGTAAAATGCATGCATGATCCCATGCTGCATGCTACAACTTACAAGTGAAAAAGTTACATTACAAATTTACATGACATAAACAACTTTGGCTCGATCCAGAAGGAATAGGCCTAGCTCTAGAGAGCGGATGTAACTTCGATCTAAACCTAGATGTATTTTTTCTAATTAAAGAGTCATGTCTCGTGTAGGACTTAGACTAAACCTTCTAGGCTATTTTTTTTTCTGTCAGTATCGTGCATGTATAGCCTGAAGCTGTAGACTCGTGTAGCCTGCTACGTAGCCAGCCTAGAATAAACGATGTATAAAAACTAGTCTAGATCGATCTAGGTCCAAACATCATATTTAAATTTATTAAATTTATTCTACACAGACTCTAGCCTAGACTGTACAGATCTAGATCTAGATGCTAGTTAGCGGCTAGGCCATGTAGCACCACATTACAGCCCTGGCAAGCTTCATATTAAACACGTAACGTTACAGCTAGATCGGTCTGGGAATGTTGTACTTTTTAGGTTTGAGCTGAAATCTGAAAAAGCAAAACGCTCCAAGAACGATCTGTTATTTGTTACTGTTATGAAGCCTGCTCTGTAATCAGGGCATAAATGGGGGGATGGAGGATTCATCCCCCAGGGCCCAAGGTTGAGGATGGCGCATCATGATTACTTGTACAAGGATGTATACATGCATACATAATTATGGCAGAAGATTAATCCTAGTCATTCCGCTGTAGATACTGCGTTTTTCCTTGGGGAAATTCGTTCCATTACTGCGTTTTTTCTTGGGGAAATCAGTTAATTGCATGGGGTTTCCCCAAAGTATCTACATTTTCATCAATAACTTAAAACAAAACAAAGACACAAAATGATATTTTCCAGGAAAATTGGTTGCTAGATAGACTAAAATTCCACAATGAAGGAGTATATTTTATGAGTATATTTTCCAGGGGCTTTGGCAAAAATATAAAATGGTGAATATCTCGGTTGTTGAGAAATAGAGCTGGATGAAGATACTGCGTTTTTCCTTGCTTATGGGGGGGGGGGCAGAGATTGAAATTGAAATTGAGAAAAGTTACACAAGAGGAAATCCACGAAGAAATTATTGATCGGAAGGAAGGGGAGTTAGGAATAACTGCGTTTTTCCTTGGGGGGGGGGGGGGCAGTGATTGAAATTGAAATTGAGAAAAGTTACACGAGAGGAAATCCACGAAGAAATTATTGATCGGAAGGAAGGTGAGTTAGGAATACCTGAAAATGAAAGAAGAAGAAAAGACAGAAAGATAGAAAAGACATAGAAATATATGCTGCTATGAATGGAATGGATACACACCCGCTTTTGTATACAAGTAGAAAATAGATTTTCAAAGACGCCACACAAGAGCAGCTGTTATCTCTACTTTAAGATGAAATGATCGACCCTTTACATTGGCAAAGACACTGCTTGTCAATGGTATTGCATTAGATAGCCTGTTTTCAAGGGGTGGGGTGGAGTAGGGTAAATATGAAATAAATCGTTTCATTTAAGGATGTTTGAAAATGCACAGAGGAGATCATCTGTGGAAAATATGTAGATGAACATACTGATGTTATAAGAAATCACATAGCCGAAATATTCTATTTTTTTTTTAATAAACAGTTCGTTTGTTCTTTGTATAGGCGAAAAACGCTTCTTGTTAACGATTCTAACGGTACGTTTCTGGAGGTGAAGCGAATGTTTTCAGAAAGATGATTCAGTATTTCCCCACACTAGAATGTCAAAATATATGTTTGAATTTATCAAAATAATGATAACAATATTTGTATAATTCTAATGTAAAATATCTTTCAGTTTGTAAAGGTTTTCCAGTGTTCCATTGTTTTTGAAGGAATTTATATAAAATAATTAACATGGGATTTCCATGAGAGGTCATTATCAATACACGTTAAAGGGATCGTATAGTTTTGGTTGAGAGCTAATTTCAGGTTTCTAACATTTTTGGTGAGATAATGAGAAACCCCTCATGAAATATTAAAAAGCATGTAATTCCATGAGGAATTCAACGTTTATTTGATGAAAATTGGTTTTGAAATGGCTGAGATATCCAAAACAGAGCGATTCTCAAGTGTGGGACCCACACTTTATTACGATCGCTTTGTTTTACTTTGTTTTTGGATGTTTCAGTTATTCCAAACCCGATTTTCGTCAAATGAACTTTGATTTCCTCTTGAAAGGGTATGCTCTGTACTATTTCATAAGTGTTTTCTTGGTATCTCGCGAAAATTTAAAAGCCAAATTCTCATCTCCACCAATACTGTACCATCCCTTTCAGTTTTGATACAATCAGTTTACTGCGAATTAACATTATCTATTTTCATGTGACTATTAAAAGAAGGGGATTTTTCTGATAATTGGTATTGAACACAATAATTGACTTTTTGATTTTTTTGAATTTACAGATTTACCGATCTTAGAGAAAAAAAAAAACACATCAATATCTAAAAAAAGGCTTCAAGTTCAGGATGTGCAAAATGTTTGTTGACGTAATTTGCCAAAGGAATAACAGAATACAAGTCGGAGGAACTAGGTAAATCCTTTATATAAAGTATTAAAAGTAGTGGACCGAGTAAGGATCCTTGTGGCAGTGTTAGAATAACATATATATATATATATATATATATATATATATATACAAACAAAAACAAAAACCAGGTCCACCGTTTCATGCAAAACGAATGGCAGGTTAAGACATATACATGGCGTATGTTTTGAGAACTAGATTTATGACCATTTATAACAACAAATTGAGTATATGAATATAAGAACGACCAAAGTCCATGGAAGATCATTTCGAGTAAACTAAAAAAAAACAATTTCATATCTTTTTTTATTTGTCCAATAATATTCTATTTAACTGTGATGGGAAGGCAACATTGTATATACAAATTAGAACATATATTATTATGACAATTAACATTTACATTAATTGTGGAGAGGCCATTTTGTGTGGTGGACTTGGGTCGTTCTTTGATTCATATACATGATATTCTGCTATAGAGATGGGAGAAGGATAAGAGAGGGCGCTATTATATGAATGTAAGAATGACCCAAGTCCTTCATTCTTACATTAATATAAGATTTAACTCATTCATTTCAGGCACTTCCGTGGGTAATTAGGATTTATCATTTACACACAAGATGAGTCCATGCATAAGCTACAATTTCCCATGTCAACCTAAATTTGGCCAAAAATTGGACTTGGGTCGTTCTTATAGTCATATACTCAATTGTGTCCTATTAGAAAGATAGCTATTTGAACCAATCGAAAGTCTTTCCACAGCTTCCATAATGGGATATGATAAAATATGACTTGGGCAGGTCCAAGAAAATGCCAGCAGTAGGTGTGTAGGAATGATCATTGGCGCATTAGAGATCAATCTTATCTATGAAAATTAGTAAAGTGTACATGGCAGAATGTTTCTTTCTGAAACCACACCGTCAATCATAACACCCCCCTTTTTTTTTCCCATTTCCAAAATTACAGTAAGCTTATATAACAAGCACACATTTTTTCAACTATTTTTTTGGTAAAGATTACCTGAATTAGCACTTTTTGAACGTTTTCAACTGAAAAATAACTTCATCGATTTTAATATCATTGTCTTGCAATCAACACACTTAAAGCAAAATGTGTTAAAGAAGGTATAATATCATTAACAGTGTCAAACCATTCAAACCGTGACCCTTTAATTTCCAAAATATTTGTTATGCCCTTAACTCTTTCTTCCACAATGGGAAAGAAAAAAAATACGCTGAATTTCTTTGATTGAAAAAAAAAAAAAAAGTTAAATTGTTTTAAAGGATAGTAACTACCAAATTCCGTGTGTATTGAAATAAACATTTGGAAAACCATATTTGACTTGGTTCCGAGCTGGCTCTTATGGTTATTCGATCTTGAAAGAAATGTTTGCATTTTCATTTACATACAGAAGATCAATGATGAGAGCTTTCCTTTTCTTACAGTTTATTGTTGTTTACATTGTGAATAATCTCTAATACCAACTTTACGATTTCTACGATTTACGACATTTTATCTCAGCTTTAATGATTAATGCATAAATTGGGTAATATAATTAAGAATATTCTATTAATAGAACGTTATACGTGTTTCAAGAGAAGTTTTATACATCATCAACAAAAATAGTTTCCGATTCTCGACTAGGTTTCGTGATTATGGGCTAATTGAGGGGATATCGTCAGATCTAAAACAAAAAAAAAAGAAGAAAAAAAACCTTAACCCTGTGAATTACTCTAATGTTCAAACAGATCGACTCAATTTACAGTCTCTCATAATGATTTTCTGTTATCGGCCAATAAAGGCAATGAGAAAAAACTTATAGTGTCAGTAAATTTACTAACGCTAAAGCTAGGTGTATATATTTCATCATTTTTTTTTTTTTGGAGGGGGGGGGGGGTACTGACATCAAAAGAAAGACATTCCCTTTCACCTGGCATTTGTTAAGTTCTGTAATCACTTCCCTTTTAACATCATCTTTTTGAAGAAAAAAAAAACACCTTCGCCTACCTCTTTCTTTTTAATCGAAATTGATCAAAATTCTTACTTTATTATGTTTAAAAAAGGAGGAAAAGAAAATGCACTATAACTGAGAGCCTCCTATAATCTGACTTTCAAATTTATATGCAATATGGGCAATTGGAGGTACTCGCAAAGTGTAATTAAATATCTTAATATAAGAACGACCCAAGTCCATGGAAGACCATTTCGAGTAAACTTTACGAAAAAAAAAAACAACAAACGTCATATTTTTTTTATGTGTCCAATAAATTTAACTGTGATGGGAAGGCAACATTGTATATACGAATTAGAACATATATTGTTATGACAATTAACATTTACATTAATTGTGGAGAGGCCATTTTGTGTGATGGACTTGGGTCGTTCTTTGAATCATATACATAATATTCTGCTATAGTGATGAGAGAAGGACGAGAGAGGGAGCTATTATGAATGTAAGAATGACCCAAGTCCTTCATTCGAATGGCTACATTCATATAAGATTTAACTCATTCATTTCAGGCACTTCCGGGAGTAATTAGGATTTATTATTTATACACAAGTCGTTTAACATACTTATTGATTAATATTATTCAAGTTATATCTGTTCTGATTTGCAAGTGTGATGAAAAAGCGAACTGATAGTTTCAGTATTTAATATAGCTTCATCTTTCCGATACTTTTTGCCATCTTGTTATAACTGTTAGCCTGTTATATTACACATTTACTCATATTCCTTTTTTTTTCATGTACATGTATTCATGCTTGTATGTATGTATAATAGACATGTATATAGAATGTAAACTATGTTCTCATACTCCGAAAGGGATCGATAGAATAAAGTTCAAGTTCAAGTTCAAGTTCAAGATGAGTCCATGAATAAGCTACAATTTCCCATGTCAAACTGAATTGGCCAAAAATTGGACTTGGGTCGTTCTTATATTCAGATCTTCAGTTTTACTAAGGAACCAATTGGAATTTAGCTAAGTCCATACGTGGAGTTCGGGAGGAAGCAGATGCTGTAACATTTGAAGAGTTTGTTCGCAAAAACCGATAAGTCCATTTTTGAAGATTTTGAAGTATGGTCTCTGTCATAAAGTACAAAATAATACCTTTTAAATGATATATTGGTCACTACATACAAAGGTACATTTTTGAAGTTATGGTCAAAAGAAGCCAAATTTTTCTTATTATTTTCTTTATTTTTCTTGACCTTTAATCGCAAATATCTCCATTTAGCAAATATGGACTTGTCGGTTTTTGCGAACAAACTCTTCATTTATTGAAGATTGCATAGTAAGCGTAATATCAACTCTTGAGTGGAGAAATTGTGCGTCGCCAAAAAAAAAAAAAAGAATAAAAGAAAAAGAATAAGGAAAATGGTAGTCATCGGACCTATGCATAATGAAAAATCATGTTTCGATATGTGCAAATCCTGTTTGATTAGATTACATTTAATTTGGAGATGAGTATACATGGAAGACAAATAGAAAAAGGAAATGAAATGAAATGTTAGCATGCTCACGCTAACATGGCTGCTAAATTGTTCTCGAACTTAATGAATTAATTAGTGCTTTGGAGGACGAATATGATTTTAAACATGCCTTTAGGGCAAACTTCTCAATGCAAAGAATGTATTTTTCTCACCTGCCCCAGATAACAGGAACGTCAACAAAATTAGAGCTCTGAGAGGCCGTCGGTACTTCTAGGAGGAACCTGGCGAATGATAACGACTTCAGGGATGCACGCACTTTGGAGTCGATTCTGGGCTATACCTTCAGATGCACAGAAGCTGCATTATTAACAGTTCAGATTGTGGCTGGTTTTTAGTCTATCCATACGTGCACGCATTGCACATACTTCACTACCAAATACTATAACACGAGCGGTCATCCAGTCACACGAAAAAAAAAAAAAGAAAGAAAAATCAGCCAATCAGGGGAGAGTGGCAATCGTTCATGCGAAGCAGGCATAAATGTCTGTGCAACGACTCTCATAAAAGTATACTGATATTGAACTGTCTTATTTCATAATCTTTTTCTTTTGTGAATAATTGTGTAATTAAGTCTGGATCAGCTGCTCCAGTACATTAGTAGCTCGTCGTAGTATTCAAATTATGGATGCTGAAGTGCTTAAAAGCTGCAAACTAAGGAATGTAGTCATTGAAATTGTAAAAAAAAAAAATAAATAAATACAAAAGGCCTTAAAAGCTTTGGACAAACTTCTCGATACCGCATTTGCCACTCTTCAGCAGACTATGCGAATAATCTGTGTCGCATAAGAGTAATGCCGAAAATGTCCCATACAAATAATATTGTTTTGATACATATAAACCAAAAAAAAAGAAAAGAAAAATGTGGTACATAACTCTATTCCCTCAAATTTGGTACGCGGAAGTGTACAAACGATTACACATAAAGTGCTGGACAACGTACAATATAATAACACCAAGATCAATAGTTTTGTAAACTCGCCACATGTGTTACCGTGCATTTTAACGAAACATTTACAGACATTTCACATTTAGACATGTTTAGACATGTACGGATTATTGCAATTTTTTGATTCCATAACTATAAACTGCGATACATAGCGGACTACATGGTAAAATTGTGAACCTTGCACACGATAAACAATATTACTTCCATATTACAATGATATCACAGTGTATCAACACTGCCGTTAAAAGACGCTATACTGCGATAACTTATGAAGACATAATTTCCAAACATTTCATGCAAAGTTGACCACGATAACGGTTTGTTCACACTTTGGTTCGAAACCTTACTTTGTGCCAATATTTTGACAAGCAGTTATTTTTCTGCCCCGTTACTGATGAAAACAAAAATCTATACTATATTTGCCGTAAACTATTTCACACTGTGTAAATTAAAATTATATTGTAAAATACATTATTATTATGACCAATACAAAACACAAGTACCACAGATTTCCAGGTAACCCTATACTGGAAAGAACAGCTGTGTCTCACAGTGTGTTCACATAGTCGTCTACTCAAGTATGTGAAAACGCTCGAATTTAACAGTGTGGAAATGATTTCACACTGTGGTGTGGTTTTTCAGAGAGAGTTCATAAGGTAATATTCTGGTTCACTGTGAATCACCTTGTTTCACACTGTTAAAACGCTCAAATTACAGCATGAAGAGATTTCACATTGTGTGTTCACAATGTGTTCACACTGTGTTTCACATTGTCTTTTAAACTGTGGGACACTGTGTTCTTTCCAGCAGGGAATGTCCATAGTGGACTTTGTGACAGTGGCGTGAAAATGAGGCAACATTTATTTATTTATTTATTGAAACATATTTATTCAGGATAGCTTGATCAGCATGAGCTGTTTTTCATCAAGGTCCTGAGATAAAACATAAAAATACAAACAAAAATTCAGTCATTACAATGAATTGTCATCAGTATAAAATCCAAATCAGCTGCAGTAATTAAAATATCAAATCAGATGAATAGTTAATTATTAACAATATAAAATTCATGTTCTAAAATTCACTTTGCAACTCCTTTGGCGAGAAGACTGCAGAGAAAGACAAAGAAAAACACATCTGGACTAAGCATTAGAATCCACATGGCATAAAAGCCGGCATTCATGTCATGACCTTTTCAAAAGGAGCACATGACAGCAGAGTACTCATATCCACCCAATCTCTCACTCACACACACACTCACATACACACATACACATACACACACACACACACTCACACACACACACACACACACATACACACACACACACACTCACATACTCACACACACGCGCGCACACACACACACACTCACATACACACACACGCGCGCACACACACATACACCACACACACACACACACACACACACACACCAAAGAATAATCATAATATTAACAAGCATATAAGAGATATGATAATGTTCCCTCGCTGTCTCTCGCAGAGAAGAGGTTACAAAAAAAGCCCAAAAATAAATAATTTTCAATAACTAGAATAAAAACGACAGGAAGGATTTTCTGCAGCTGAGATGGTCACAACAACAAGTACATATTACAAAAAATATAACTGCTTATTGTGTATGTTAAAAAGGGATTCTTAGTTTTAACAGACATTCTCCAACTCTTCAGATATTCAAGGGCCTTTGCTTACATCAAAGTCGGTTCCCTTGAACAGTAGCAGGTAAAAGGCACGCCTCTTAAACATGTATGACGCAAGTACGGAACTCGCCAACATCCTTGTCAGCCCGCAGAAAAAGTTGCTGAGTCCTGAGTGCGTAGCTTACCCGGACAGGTGTGACAGGGCCTTGAAGAGAGTGTGAAGGGGCTTAGTATCACACATGGTTACGCATGTATGCGTGTGTTCATTCAATTTTCATTACGCAATTTCCTACCTTAGGTACAATGTAGTTTGTCACTAAATGGATATGATTTGATTTTATGAATTGCGAACATCACTTTATTTTGGGATTAACACACCTTCGGAATATCGCTCGAATCTTGTTATTTTAAACAACTGCAACTTGATTTGAACCTCCAACTGCGATTCTCACGACGAAGCCTGTACCATTTTTAATGGAGTTTTTCCTTTAAAGCAACATGTCGCGGATTTGCACTTTCAAACAATGAAAATTTGATACGCTTCTTTGTTTCAAAACCGAGGTCTTGACGTTCATTGAGTTTCCTTCTAAAATTTCAATGATCCTTCCTGTCCATTACGACATTCATGATGGTCCAGACCCATCTATTGTGATAGTGAATATCGTTTACTTTTCTTTTGAAGTTGAAGTGGTCACTTGATCAGGGTCTTCATTTTTCAGAAAAGAACGCTCGAGAGTAGCAACTCTGGGCGAGATACGCGCTATTATACGCGCTATATATGCTGTTGGGTGGTGGACCAACTGCGTGGAGGCCCGTAAGAATAAAGAGTGCATAAATTATTGTATATACAAGTGAAGTTGTTAAGCAGATGGTGCTGAGATGAATGACATTGGTATACAGGAAAATGTGACCCCACAATGTCAGCGTCCTATGGAGATGTATTACTTAATTATGCTTTAGATTCTTTTTTTTTTTTCATAATAATGGCTTAGTGCTCAAGGAACACAACAGATTCAACCAATCCATGTGTGGCACTCCAGGTTTATGTACTGTATGATGTGACCTTTTATCATTGTCTGCAATGCCAGTTAAGAGAGAGAGAAAGAAGTACTTTACTTGTGTGTGTGTGTGTGTGTGTGTGTGTGTGTGTGTGTGTGTGTGTGTGTTTGTGAGTGTGTGTGCGCGCCCGGCGCTTTTTTTTTTTCCAGCCACGCTCGTGATCTTTCATAAGCTTCTTTCAAAAGTATTGATTATACACTTGAATAAACCTCTCAACAACCTTTGTCTACCATGTCAAGCATCGGTCTTATCTCTCTTTATCATGTTAAAGGGGAAGGCTAGTAACTGATCAGTGGGAATCAGTGGAAATGCTGGGAGATGATTGTTCCAATCCTTATGGGATTCATTCAAGAGTTCATCGTATATCTATTGTTGTGTGAAAATGATTTGCTTCAGAACGGTCTCATATTCAAGTAATGTGCAGATTAATGCTCCGTCACTGACCAGGGACGCTCACCTGGAAGCATTAAACTGCACATTACTTGAATATGAGACCATTCTGAAGCAAATCATTTTCACACAACAATAGATATACAATGAACTTTTGAATGAATCCCATAAGGATTGGAACAATCATCTCCCAGCATTTCCACTGATTCCCACTGATCAGTTACTAGCCTTCCCCTTTAAGGAATACAGTTACATTCATCACGACATCAACATGGGGTTATGGGAGCGCTCGAAAATATCGATGGCTTACTTTCATCATGGAGCTACAAACAAGCTCCATGCTTTCAGGTTGTCTGGAGAATATCGGTGACATAATTGTCAATTATATTCAAAGCCGTTACCTTAAAGCTACATCGCTTTAGAACACTGCAATCCAACACTGGTAACAACAATAACAACAACACGGTATGAATGATACACGGTCTCCTTTTGTCCTGATCTAATCGCTTATTTCTTTCTCTCTTTTTTTTTTTCGTGGTTTCTTAATGGGTTATGGTTTACATTTGGGGATTGTGAGGCGATCAGAGCCATCTTTCATTTAATGTATGTCTACATAGTTCCTAGTAGTCTCATTGATATGCATCCATATCACATTGTTGAGTACTAGTTCGGCATGCTTTTAATTCTAATGCTCACTTTCCCATCTTAGATTTATGTTCTGACGAAACCTCTACAATACTGCAATGTGGCGCATCTGTTGAAGCAAACTGATATTCATGGATTTGCGCTTTAATTCACTGAACAATGATTTTTTCTTTCTTTTTTTCATGTCTAACCTCGTGACTTTTGGTCGACTTCTCTCGACAGTATCAGTGAGATACCTATATCCTCCTTCAGACCATCTTCTTTGGATATCACGTTTCATTTTTCTATTTTGCATCTCATGTACAGACATTTGCAGCTCCGATTTCCTTTGTTTCATGGTAATTGTAGTCCCAATTATATCCGAGAGTGAAATCGCACTACAGCTTTATTCTTATATAGGCCTATATCATTTTGCAACGATCGCTTCCGGGTTGTCGCCAAAGAATGCACAAGCACATCGCACAATGATTCCCCTTGCGTCAACAAAACAAATTAACTATTCGTGTTTTTCGATTAACATAATGGTAGTTCTGTTCAATGGTTTAGCAAAGAAACTGATGCTGCTGAGAAATATCTGTACAAGTCAAGACTTGATCTACCATCTCAACGGTAACGATGCAATAGGACATACACATGTCTTTATCACAGAACACCTCACATTCTGTACAGTATGTCCCCTCCTACCCCCAAAACAAACAAACAAACAAACAAACAAACAAACATTTGGATTTTCGTATTGATAACTTCCAATTAAAGTGTCTGAAAGCTATTTCATGGTCTGAAATTATAACATCTTACCGATATTTTGCAGAAAACTCTATTCGATTTGGTTAAGTGGTCACAGAGAAAATTGTGGATCGTTGTAAAGCATGGCATGGGTCTGATTCTTCCGAATTTAGCACTTCAATGCTCTTGGAACTCTATAATGCGTGAATGCAATGGACAAAATTTGCAGGGAAGGGATTCCTGACATGCTCTATACAATTTTTTTTTTCTCTTTGACTACGAAAGCAAATCGGATGGGGTTTTCTGTGAGATGGATGTGGGTAATAAGTTGTAGTCTCATACCCTGAAAATGCATTTGGATCGATTCACCATTTTTAATGTGATCGTTACGGAGGTTCCCGTTTTATTATTATATATATATTTATAGTTGTTTTTTTTTTTTGGGGGGGGAGGGACATACGGTATATAATTCTGTCAATTCACTCTGGAAGGGTATTTTGCTTTATGCTACTTACAAAGACGTAAGACGTCATCGGACAAGGACAATTTTACTGGTTACAGTGGAACGTCAGCCGAATGTTAAACCTGTGTGTAATAACATTGAATATAATCATTTCATGTTTCATCGTTAAATATATTTCTAATGGCTCAGTTTAATCAGTTGACTAATGGTTAAATGAATAACCCCAGCTTATAACTCGTTCGGGGATCAAAGAGTGTATATGCATTTCGATACAGGGCCTATATTGCGAATTTGTTGTTAGTGCAGCAACATACAGTAAAACTTATGGCATGCTTCCTGCACATCCCTTAGTTTACAATGAAATAGATGGCAAGGTACAGAATGTGAAGAACGTGTAATAATGCGCATAGTACGCCCTCACCGACACACATGAGCATGCAATGACGTACATCACGTACAGAATACATTGTACAACACAACACAAGACTTCAGTACTGCGGAACAAGCCCTTTAAAACCTTCAATTTCTTCATTAGTGCAACAATCAGTGAACATCCTTATTTTTTGTTCCTGTTTCTGTAAACCCTGATAAAGAAAAAAACACGACTGTGCCCAAATGATATAGAAGATAAGATACAAGCAAACACATAAGCAATAAAACAAACTCATAAACATGTATGGATATCTAAAATTGAAATCAATGACTGCCTTAAAGAAGCAGCATACGGTAATTATCATCGCTTCTGCAATTTTAAGAAAAAAACTACCATCAATAATCACTCACGTTTTGTTTTGTTGCTATATATGTACATGGAAACATTACAAAGGTGAGTGTTCGTCTTATCGTAGCCGTTTAATGGATCGTAGCCGTTTAACAAATCTCACCAAGTCTATCAGCTTTTATTATCCCTTTGTATTCATTTTACGCATATCATTATTCAGTAAAAATGATTATGTTAATCTTTTCAATTTATACTAAAAAAAAAAATCATGATTCTGAATTATCTGAGGTCAAAGAACAAGGTGTCAAAGGTCAAGTGAAAATCGTAAAATTAAAAAAAAATCCTTACCGTACGAGGGAGCTTTTGCCTCTTTACAGTTGCAATTGAGAGATATCGTATACGCATATTTGAAAATGTGGGAAATTAAAAAAAAATGAACTGGGGGAACTGAGTGAGCAAAAGGGTTGATTAAAAGGGGACATTTCCCTCGTACATGAGGGAGCTTTTGTGTTTTCCGAATATAAGTGATAAGTCTTGTGCACTCAGAATTATTCAGAATTATTCAGAATTTTTTGTAAATCTGAAAAGTTTACTAAAGGCTAGGACAGTGTAGGAAAAGGGACACAAAAAGGGAGGGTTTGGGAGGGGGTAGCCACCTCCCAACCAAGAGAGATTTTGCATTTTTTGAATTGAAATTCAACAATCTGGTGCACACTTTGAGTGAAACATTGAAAAGAAAATTATGATCGTACTTGAAGAAAGGTTGAAAGGGAAACCCACTTCATGCACAATCGTCATGCAAACAGTACACACGCAGTTTTTTTTTTTCCGCCTTCCAAATCCCCGGTCTAAATCTTAGGGGAGGGGGTTGACCACCCCCATTGCCCCCACCCCCTTGGCTACGCCACTGTATAGACCATACCATTCTTCAAGGAATTCAGAGTTTATTTGATAGAGTGTCTTTTTGGAATGGCTGAGACATCCAAAAACAAAGTAAAAGAAAGTGATTGTTAGGATTGCTTTGTTTTGGATATCTTAGCCACTTCAAAACCAAGTTTCAAGATATAAATGCTGAATTCCTCTTGGAATTACATGTTCTTTCATATTTCATAAAAGAGTTTTCATTATCTCACCAAAAATGTTAGAAACCTGAAGTTAGGTCTCAACCAAACTATACGATCCCTTTAATCTTCTAAAAAATGTCGCCAAATTTTACTGCAGCCTAAGAAATAATTAGTGAGTAACAAGGGCTCAAATGAAATTGGGTATTGGGAAGCCAAGAATCCAAACTGCTACAAGAAATAAACCTTGTCAGACAAGAAAATGCTTCCCACGTCGATCAACCATCTATGGATACGTGTAACCCTTCACTACAGTGACCGAGGATTCTCAGATTGTTGACTCAATCAGCTGTCAATGAGGGGTGGCTGTAAAATAGTAAGAGCGCCCTCAGTGTTTCTACATTGTGCAACAGTCGAAGTAATACTGAGTGTAGTGCTGCTGCAGTGAATAATGACGTAGGATGGTGGAGAAACTTAATAAAGAATGATCATGTCATGGAAGAGAAGGCCAATGGGCAAAGATATGAATTTTTAATCAGAGTCCGAGTGCTTATATTCTCTAAAAGAAGTGTTTCGGCTGAATACTAGTATGAGGTGACACAGTTAACATCTCACTGTTCAGGAACAAGATTGTACCTAACAAGGTATAAAAGAAAATGAGAGAGAGAAAAATCTTGTCTAATAGCTACCGGATTAGGTAGAAGGAAAGAAGGGAATTCCAACCTTTTCTGTTACTTTTTGGATTCATTCCAGTTTGTGCCCAAGACGTAGCTTTTCCATTTGCGGTCAGCCATTCATAATCTTGTCTGTAATCATGGTTTAAATCCACGGCATAAGGAAACCTAAAATTGGGGTCGACCCGGGCTGAAATATAAACGTTTTTCTTCAAATAAAAAAAAAATATATATATATAATTTTCGTTTTTTATTTCTGTAATCGCGAAGGCGTGAAAGTAAGCAGTAGTGAAGAAATAATTGACTCATTTTCACTATTTCACTGTCCTTACTACGGTACAGATCAGTTTTTATACGTGCAGAGATAGTTGACTTGTTTTAGCCCAGATTGCATGTAAGATCATCATCAGTGGTTGTTGTTGTTGTTGCTGCTGCTAATGCTGTTGTTATGATGGGGTAACGGATGGTATAAGTGTAAGGGACTGTGGTCGGGGTTGATTATGGTGGTGATGGTGATGTTGGTAGTAATGGTGGTGGACGTAGTGGTGGTGGTGGACGATTTGGGAAGTGGTGGGGAAATGATTGATCTCAATATCTATTGTCCTTGTGCCTGAATATCGGGCGTCTTTTGACGTCGTCAGGGGAATTATTTATATCAAGTTTTGACCATGACGTGTGATGCTAAATCAAAAAGAATTTATCATACATTTATACTTCAAACGCCTATGAAAAAAAAAAAAGATTCCTCAAGGATAATCATAAATGGGCGCGCAATAATCTGATGACTGTTCATTTAATTTCTTATAGAAGAAACTAAGACAAACAATGTAGTAACCGCCAAGAGAATTCAGAGAGAAAAAAAAATCAGACACAAGTGTGGAATGAAATGCCTTTAGAAATACGACAATCACCTACCTTAAAGTCTTTTAAACGTAGATATAGGGATTATTTATTAAAAGCCTGATAAACGTATAGAATGAATAATTCAAGTGGTAGGTTTGGCAGTGTGTGTGGGATGCTCGTTCTTTGATGATGATGTTTTATGCAATATATATATATATATGTAGTTTTACTTTATATTATTGGAAATAAATGTTTCTATCTCATTCTGATGAGCTCCCCATCACTGCTAGCCATCCACTTGAAATTATTACACTCTACATTGTCTTTTTGAATTTTGTACTTGTTTATTGTTATTTGTATATTGTGATAACTGATAACTTTGTTTGATTGGGAGAGCTACCTCGAAAGGCCAATGGCCTATGTAGCCTCCTCCACACTCATTACTTTGTTATTTTTATGTCTTTTATGTAATAATGTGCATTTTTTATATATTTTATATTTCTTATGTGTCTCATGTTTGTCATTTGTCAACATGTGATTCTTTTATTGAGATGTGGAAATAAAAAATGAACTGAAATGAAAATACCAAGTGCAACGTACGATTCAAGAAGCCCCCCCCCCCTCCCCCCCCCCACACACACACACACACGCACATGCACAGGTCATTCCGTCGTATATAATAGCTGGGAGATAGCAGGCACAACAATTACGACAATAAAGTTTATAAATATGATTCCTTGTGTGTAAACTAGACTGCTTGTACAGTGTCTAGCACCCCGGGATCGCGAATTTGACCTTCGACCCTCGGAGTGTTTGCGGTTGCCATGGTGATGGACCCAAGCCAATAGACTCAACCACGCATTGCGACGTGCGGACGTTAGCACAGTCCTACACGGTTGCCATCAAATTCAATGGCAAAAATTCTAGTTTGTTGGCAGCCTTCAGCCAAAACTATCCGTGTCCAACCAGCCCCGCCGAATTCATCCCGTATATCGGTGAAGGTTTTGTTCAGCATTGTTCTTCATTGTCACGCTCCAGAACTCGAGGCCTGAATGAAGAATGATCTCTCGGATATATGTCCTTACAAACTAATGTTCAAGGAAAGATCTTTTCAAGAAGTGTTGTGAGTATTTCGGATCCGACCATCATTGTGTTTATGAACTGCCACTGACTTGAGTCACACTCAAGTGTCTTAACGGTTTCTCGCTCTCTCTCCCTCTCTCTCCTTCTTATGACCGTTTGGATTTAGTCACATTCAATGTCAGGGAGTGTTATCCTTGTGTACAATACGTTGTATATATTACGGGTGTTGTAACTGTCTGTCCATTTGAAAGTATGAGTGCATTACTGAATTCATTTGTTTTCATATCTCGGACATGTTCTGTATTCTTCTCTATTTCCCCATAATACGTACCTCTCCCAATACCGATTATTTCAAGCTCTATTCATCTCTCTCTGTCTCTCTGTCTCTGTCTCTCCTTCTCTATCCATGTTTTTGCATTTCTGTCCATCTATCTATCTGATAGTTATCTGGCTAACTACCCATCTGTTTACCTAAGTATTTATCGATGTAACAATCTATCTATTTATCTTTATAATTTCAGTTATTTATATTTCTTTCTACCTTTCAATCAATCGATCAATCTATCTATCTATCTATCAATCTATCTGTCTATCTATCTTTCTATCTATCTATCTATCTATCTATCTATCTTTCTATCTATCTATCTATCTATCTTTCTATCTATCTATCTATCTATCTTTCTATCTATCTATCTATCTATCTTTCTATCTATCTATCTATCTATCTTTCTATCTATCTATCTATCTATCTATCTATCTTTCTATCTATCTATCTATCTATCTTTCTATCTATCTTTTTATCAATCTATTTATAATATCTATCTCTTTCTATCTTTTATTCAATGTATCTATCTATCTATCTATCTGTCTATCTATCTATCTATCTATTTATTTATTTATTTATTTATTTATTTATTTATATATCTATTTATCTATCTACCTACCTATCTATCTATTTATTTTGCCCTCTCTTACTCAAGTCTCACTAATAATTTATGGATAGCATTTATTCCTTGCTATTTATAGTCTACTTCTTACCTATATAGTATTTTTTTTTTCTTGAAGGAAAAATGACTGACCGTTAAATGATATTGAGGGTGAATTTGAAAGCCATCAAAGACTGTGATAGGTTTTGTTTCATGTGTCACTATAGGAATAAGTTGCTCACAGAATATTGTACACATTTCATAGTCAACTGATCTAATAGTAAATTACATTACATATTATATGCTGAGCATGTTTTCCGTAGCGAGTGGTTGATTATATAGTTGGCTGGCTGTGCAAATAATACTATGTTTTATGGACGTCGCATACTATCAAGGGTGAGGTGACTTGATATGTCTGTATATTGTTAGTGTCTGAGTTTGTTTAGAATAGTTGTGCCCTGAATATATCCGCGTTCAGGATTATTACCAACGGGCAGATAAAGGAAAAGAGACTGAGAGAATAAGTAACATGTGAATGATTGGGGGTGGGGTGGGCAGAGAGAGTCGAAAAGGTGAGGAGATATGAGACGAGTGAGTATACAGGTGAAGTTCGAAGACGGTAAAACGAAACTCGAAAAAGTATAAATTTCATAAATATTCGTGTGAAACGTATAGCTATTATTGGAATGAAAGTTTCTTCTGCAATGAGGGTAGTGTGTTTTGGTGTGATTAGTGCCGAGACTAAATAGGATAAAAATGACAAAGGCGTTTCAAAGACCATCAAAGACTTGCGAGGGAGATTAAAATGACGCAAGTCGGACTGACTAAGGAGGAATTGAACTAAGGTAAACTTTTCAAATATTGAGGTGTTGCGTCATAGAATGACGAGGAAGGAGGGAGGGGGCTGGTCTTGGATATCAGTGGTGACTGAAAAGCGGCGATGCGCTGTTAACCAATTGAGGACGGGCTGATTTTGCTCTAACATACATTTCCCAAAGACACCTGTGCGAGTATAGGCGGGACTAATAAGTTTTCAGTGGGTTAAAGGTACTGTTAACCATTGGGAGCAGTGATTTAAAAAAAAATGTTCAAGATTTCACAGTTGATGAATATGTGTAGGTCCGTTGTAACAAAACATCCTACAGTACAAAAATTTCGCAATAAATCCTAACATCCATATGCAGATATCAAAATTTTCCTCATTAAAATATAACTGTAGACGGTTGAGGCTAGAAACTTCTTATCGTAACTATTGTTTACATTTTGTATATCTATCATTGACTATACTGATTCAAATTTTTACATTGTTGTTTCTATCCCTAACTCACAATTAAGAAATATTTTGAAGCACTCAAGCTCGGCCTTTGTGTCATCTGCAAATGGTAAATAAATACCTTTAAGGTGTTGTCCAAAGGTAAACGACGATGGAAGAATGCGACAGTGGTGTTCTCTGGCCAAGTGAGGGAGGGTGTTAAAGGTAGGAGATACCTTTTACAGACCTCCCAAAATGCAGTAAAACATTAAATATGAACCTCAGGGGACTTGTTTAGGCCACTGCTGAGAAATTTGGAAGTCAACAGTTATCTACAATTTGAATAATGCACAAAACTCAACTACTCAGTAGTTCTGTGTGTCAGCCACACATAAGCCTTTTTGTTGCAGTCTTCTGTATCTTTTATCTATAAACACAAATCTAAAAGTATAAGAGCTGATGTAATAACATATAGAGTGTGTGGCAAGAATGTATATAGAAATGTTTGTAAGTTTTGAAGAACTTTCTTCACAAAATATACATGATGGACACACATGCAGTGCATGGGTCTGCAAAGGTAGCCTAGTAATGTACTGGAATTTACGGTGAGCCCCGAAAAAAATTCAATTAAAAATCTAACGGTCAATAAAAATGTACTAAATGTTACCTTCCACTTTCAATACTTTATGGGAGCTTCTAAAATGATACTCTCTTCAACATATCACTGTATTTATACAACTCTTCATTTAAGGCATGCAAATGGGATTCCCTACCTTTAAGGATGAAGTTAACATTAATTTGTGAGCTTTAAGTGCAGACTGGCACAGAAAATCCCCTTTGGTATACACACTGTCCAAAGTCCCTGGCGCAGAAAGAGTTAGTTATCTGTTTGATGACACTTTCTTGTCATAATGGTGAAAGAGCGGAGATGGGCGAGAAGAAAGACAGGACACTAATTCGAAATATTATTTGTGATATACGGGCTTAAGGAAGGAGATAGAGAAAAAGCTTTCCATAACTCTCTCTCTCTCTCTCGCCCTCTCTCCCTTTTCTTATATCTATCTATCTATCTATCTATCTATCTATCTATCTATCTATCTATCTATCTATCTATCTATCTATCACTTACTCTATATCTGTATAGTTATTACACTTTTCCTCCTTCTCCCCAATATATATCCATATACATTATAATTATGATTATACACATATAACATAATTTTTTATATCCGTCAATTATTTATATATGTCTATCTGTTTGTCTGTCTATTCATCTATCTTTCACTTACTCATATCTTTATAATGATTATGCTTGCTTTCTACCTTCTCTCCCAAAATATGTTTGTATGTCTATCTCCCTCCTCTCCTCCTCTCTCTCTTTATATATATATATATATATATATATATATATATATATATATATATATATATATATATATAGACATTTTATCAATCCGCCCATCTTTCTAGCATATCTATCTCTTTTTATCGGTTAGAACTACCTTTGTGCTGGATATATTGTAATATAATTATTATCATTATTATTCATCTTTCTATACGGATTCTGGTCCCTCCTGAGCGCGTTCAGGAATAATGTCCAGTGTTCCAGTGTTTGCCATTGAACTGCTGATAATTAAATAACAAGTACAGACTGCGCGACGATAATTAAGGGTGTGGCACCAACATAATACGATTATCATCAATCATTATCATACATCAAATGACGCACCGGGTAAAGAGGCTCATTGTGCCTGACATGGGTTTAAGCCCTTGGATTCCATTCACATCATAGCGGTATCCCGCTCTTACACATTACATTTTATTGCATATATATATTTTATGTCCTATGTTAGACGGTATTTCACTTGTCTTGTCGACATGATATTAACCCATTTCAGACGATATTCTGGGACCCCCTAGACTTTACACAGGAGGCAGTATGCGTATGTGGGCAGTGGATTAATACTAATGTAACCTTCTTCAGTACTAAATAGTCCTTTATGTTCAAGCATTGCTTAAAATCTGCTTAAGCATTGTTCCTAACGTGAATATCATGCTATGTTTTCCGTGAAGTATTTTTTTTTTCCTTCAAGAACTTCATTTACGAGTCTGTAAACAGATGGCAGATACTCGTGAAAGCCTCCCGTATAAAACACCAGTGTAATGCGCATTGTCTCCAACGTAATATTTCTCATTTCGTCGCTCTCTCACGTCAAAATTCTGGAAACATCGTGCTCGTAACATGTTATATGGCGCATGATATGCCCTATACATTAACCCGCTTGCTTTTTGATCTTGCTAATATCTTTCTCTTTTTTTTTTTAAAAAAAAGCACACATTTAATACATGGCACACTCGCTTCCCGTAAGCGATGGGTTAACATCAACAATCGTTTCGACAATCTTCAAGCGTTTCGTGTTTGACAAAATGAGTTTTATCGCCGTGTGTATAATGCATAAGATTGAGAAAAATTAATATAATCGCCTGTCCATTTTTCTGGTAAATGCACGTGGCGATTTGTTTCAGATGTTGCATGTGTGATTTCCTTTTTCATGTTTTTTCCATATTGAAGCGTAGTAGGTCTGCGGTATTTTTCAGAATGACAGTAACTAACAAATTAATCGCTTAACCTCTCGGCATTCAGCCGCGCAAGATGAAGTGAAGAAGCCCTAACTGATGTCAGCATTCATTTCATTGTTATTTGCATAGCGGTATTATCACGGATAATCACTACGCTTGACTTATAGCAAACTTTGCATTATGAACTTTGCAATATCCTGCTTTTACACAGCGCCGAATGATTTCTGAATATAATAATTAGTAAAGACACAGCTTCCTTTTCAGTTATTTTTTGTCCAAGTTTTTGTTTTATAATTTTTTTAGGGGGGGGGGGGCTCGAAAATTTTGTATTGTAGAATGAACAATGTTGAATTTCGTTGAACATTGATAATAAAAACACATAACTTATTTTGCGTCAAATCCACTCTAAAGAGTGATCAAGGCGCAAGCACACGCAAAAAGAAAAGTTAGAATCATTTCAATATTATCACAACTTTAATAAAGTAAATACAAACGATGCAATTTTAAACAGGTTTCCATCATCTCATACATGTTTTATGTTCATTTGCAAATTTACAATGCATCGTATATTCCAAGTATAATACACATATATTATTTCATTCACACACCTGCCTAGTAAAAAACTCAAGTGAGTGATGTAGCTTGAGTAATCTGTCATATGAATGTAAAAGAACTGGAGAAGAATGACGTGGACATGTTGTGCCCTTTGCTTTGCAGTACAACTTGAAATAGTCATAGTCCATTTGATAATGATTCGAGATTTGAACTGTTGTTCTAGGACCTATACCACCCAGTCACATTGTGACAGATGTATTCCGTCACATTTCGTACACGGAAATAGTGCTACACGCATACACACACACACGCTCCCACACGCGCATGCGTACACACACACACGCACACACACATACACGCACATAATAGCAGTAGATGGAGATAGATTATATGGATAGTTTGAGAGAGAGACACAAAGAGAGAGAGAGAGAGAGATGTACACACATCATGTAGATATTATGTATATCATTATACACTATCGTCCACGTAAGATCACCTACTTGAATCCTGTTATCTGATTGTTTCTATGAACAAATTTCGAGTCTCATCCTGACGATTCAAGCAATAGTGATAACAGTAACAACAGCACAGGCCGTAGCCTGAACATGTTTGTTTACCTTGACAACCTTACTGAAATCGCGCGCAGGCAAGCTGTTGAGGTATTCAAACACAAAAATATGATATCCTGGATCCTGATTCATAATTGTGTAATAATGCAGATTAGGGAAGAAAAAACCCCAACAACATTATGCAGTCGAATTAAGGGTTCCAGTGCGCGTGTTCAAATATTTACTCAGCCGCCAGTAGTCTGTAAAGAACCCAAACAAACTCATATCGATGTTTACTCTTTGCTCATAAATTTCGAGCATTTGAACGCCCCGTGGTGTGACTATTACCGCGATATCAATATCGATATCGATTTCGATAGTGGAGGTTACTAGTACACATTATAATACAGAACACGTCTACTGTGGGTACTACGGGTCAATTCCACGTCACATTATCAAATGCTATTCTTCCAAAGAGTGTAACAACTATTTGGATGGAGTTTTACTCTAGACCAACTGTACAGCTGTTACAGTGAAGAATATCCCGAATAACAAGTGACTATTTAAGACTCAGTGTTGGTATTTTCCATGATCCCGGGAGCAAATCACAACTGTCTGACTGTGTCTACGAGCGTGAGTGTAGAACGCATTTTTTTTTTTTTAATACAGTACTTAGCAACTGTCTAACTGAAATAGGACTGAATCTATAACTGCCACTAATTAGACTTGGTCGTTTACAAAAATAACGTAAACGAGTTCTCCGTGTACACCAGGTGACGGTATAACATGCAGATTCTGATAAACTCTCTATATAGCCACAGTACATGTACATCGTCTATTAGTAACGTGATGGGCGCCACCAACGTCCAAGTTATGATGAGTCTCTGATGAGAAGTTCTTGGAAAGGTCGTGTAGTCTTCTACCCCATCGAACGTGTGACCAATTATTTCATTCATTAAAAGTTCAAAGTCGTTATAAGTATGTGAATAAGTTATCTTTAGGATGTCGAAGGAAGCCATACAACTGAAACGAAACAAATTTAATTCAAAGAATGTCTCTTGTCAACAATCACGTTGACTCTTTATTGCAATGACAAGTGCTACCAACGAACAAACGAGGGATCTGTGCATAATGATGCTTCTATTAAAGCACGAAACATTTTATTTTCACAACTCTTAAGTACTTTAGCAAGTAAGTCTGTGAAGAAATCCAAGGAGTTTTCTTTCTCCTTTTGATTTAACACTGAAGTCATAGAGGAAGTGTGGAAATAAAGAAGATTATTTTAATTGTAGAACTGAAATTAATGCTATATATACATGACTGTTTGCAATAAAAATATTATTTGGGAAAGGGGTCCTGCTAATACTTTGTGATTTCGTGTAAGCGTGCCATATAGGTATTTTAGGGCTGCATAGTCGCACAGACTTAATTTACATACGGTTTCTTGCGTTCTGACATCCTTTTTCCATTGCTGTATAGTTGTATGGTTATTATTAGTTGCCATCTCATCTCGCCCGCCAGACTTCTGAGGCTCCACAACTTATCATATTTCGCCTCGATTGTTCCTAAATCAAAGGTTACAGCTCGTTATTCCGAAGGTTCGTTATTCCGAAGGCTCTTCTGTCCGAAGATTCCTTATTCCGAAGGTTCGTTTTTCCGAATTTCATTTTCGGATGATCTTAATCTTCGGAATAACGAACCTTCGGAATAACGCCACAAATGTTCGGATTAACGAACCCTTTTTTATTTTCGGATTAACGAACCTCTAGGTATAGGGAATTTGCGTGTTTCGGATTAACGAACCTTCGGAATAACGAACCTTCGGAATATCGAACCTTCGGAATAACGAACAGCACCCAAATCAAAAGGAAGAAAAAGTCCTGACAGTCACCAGACCGGACAGATACCAGATATCTGCAGGGAATGATTTCGAAAGGACGAGCTCGCGAATCTTTTCGATTTTCGCAGATTCTACATGCAAAGATTATACCTTTCGCGTTGTAGGCCCCCTACTTCTGATTCCGTTCGTGCAACCACTTACAGTGGATTGACATAGTACGAGGAGGGGGGGGGGGGGAACTACAGATGTGTTGATTATGCAAAATGCATCGAATGCGAGTTCAACACACTGTCCTCTACAATTCCCCTCACCCTTTCATAGAAAAGTGCTCGCCATACCCAGTTATGCATTATCGTGAATGATCTAAAACTCATTCCCCACCCCTCCCTCACCTTCTCTCGGCCTCCTTCACAAATCTTCTTGACTATTGATTATCTAAATCTTTGTTTGATTATGTATATTCAAATATGCCTTCACTGTGATTGCACTTTTTGTTGGAAATGAAATAAGTGAAATGAAATGAAAAATCGAATAGCAGCATACACGCACACACGCACACACACACACACACACACACACACACACACACACACACACCACAGACAATATACACACACAAGTTAGGAAATCCCTCCCCCGTCCCCTCCCCTCAATGAAAAAAAAAAACCCAAACAAATAAAAACAACAAAAAGAAAAACAAATCAAATATCGCTAAAAGGGAAGACACATTAAAAATACCCAAACCACGACACCTAAGTTTGTTTGTTTGTTTGCTTGTTTGTTTGTTTGTTTATTTTTTTTTTCGGGAAGTACCTGATAATTTTCATCCAGCTTATTAGGGCCTACACCCAGTAATTTTGTCATTTCGTCCAAACTAAAAATTGCCTCCGAACCGTAGTTATCAGGGGCGGATCCAGGAATCTTTCAAAGGTGGGGGCGCAACTAATATTTCTGGTGCCACTTCCGGGTTTCATTTCATTTTTTCTTTTTGTTTCTATTGTTTTTAACGATAAATAAAGGGGGGCGTGCGCCTTTTGCGCCCCCCCCCCCTCTTGATCCGCCACTGGTTATTGAAATATTAACCCGATAGTTAAAACCGTTCAACTCACGAACTTACTTTCGAGTTCGGTGGTTCAACCCAGGGGCTCGACCAATACACAACGACTAAAAGCAAGCGACAAACGAGACGCGTAGAAAAAGTGGGAATGACAGCTACGCAATTTATGGCAATAAATTAGATTTTATCAACATTCATTTATGTTAAATAGGTAGACAGCCGCTGTTCAGATTAACCTTAATTGTTGTATGCAATAATTGTACCCTCCAATCTTATCAAATTATAGGATATTGACTGTGAGTTACAGCATTAATCGATGCTGTGAACGCTTCATGAACTTGTTACAGCTACAAAGGGTAGGCCCTTGTATTCTTAAAGGGGATGGCTAGTAACTGATCAGTGGATATGCTGGTACATTATATATATCTATTGTTGTGTGAAAATTATTTGCTTCAGAACGTTCTCATATTTAAGTAATGTGCAGTTTAATGCCCCATCACTGTACAGGCATGCTAGCCTGGAAACATTAAAGTGTACATTACTTGAATATGAGACCATTCTGAAGCAAATATTTTTCACACAACAATAGATGTATAATGTACTCTTAAATGAATTCCATAAGAATTGGAACAATCATTCCCCAGCATTCCCACTGATTCCCACTGATCAGTATACTAATACTAGCCATCCCCTTTACAACATGAAGTTATTATATTTGCAACGTGATTCTAACACCCATGATTCTTATCTTTTATAACAAATGAGGCCGCTCTCCTCATTTCTTTAGTGCATGCTAGCTACTGTACCACGTATACTGCTCAGAATCTGCTTGCTTAATTGTAATTGTTCTCACTGTACAGTCTGCTGTATAATCTGTATAATCTATACAGATCACCGCATGTGAAAGTATTCAATTTTATCGATTTTTACTTCTCTTCAGATTTTGTGCTGTACGTGCGAGAAACGATAACTGTACTATATCGATTGAAGCGCGTGTCTGGCGCTGCTTACAGCATCCGCGTGAGGAAAGGCGACGCGTATGACGGTATAAACACGAAAGATATGTCAGCAATAAACCGGAACACTCAGTATTCTTTCCGCGAAACACGCACCGGCTTCCGTGTATAAGTGAATTTTTTCTCACGCTGCGGTCCTGTTGTTACCGCGTGAGTAATGCACTGTTATCTCTGCCTTTTATCTGAATTCACAGCAGAATTTAATCGACGTTGACGTCGTGAGATGGGCGGGCATCGTATTCGGTCGTCATGGGAAATCGCTTCTTCTTGTGAACGTGGAGTCCTTATAATCTAATTAAAACCGGCGAGAAGGAGGTCTGAACTTACGGGAAAGAGGATAGAATACATCATGCATGTGGGAGCAGCTCGCAGCAGGAGGCTTGGGTGTGTGCGTCGTGCTATGGATGACACCTGCTAGATGGGGAAACAGCTGATCGGCTATCGAGCGGCCATGGCGCTGCCAGCCCGGCGGAGCAGCGGTAAGGATGGCGAGAAGAGACGGTGGCCTGGGAACTTCTGCTATCGTGTGCTCCTGCTTCTACTACTTTGTCTGCATTGCTGTGGGATAACCAGCGGTAAGCCTTGTTTAATCATCATTATTTTCTTTCACAATATTGATGCCACATTCATACCTGTTACCAGATACCAAAATACTCATTCTGGAAGAAACCCCACCCCTCTCCCCATCCTGTGAAAATGATTGATCATAATAATGTAAGCATTGGAAAAGTAGAATGAAAGAAATGGCAAGATGATGATAACGGGTGTAAGGTGTGATGGTTATCTTTTATATTGTAATGTTTTGTCACCATTGATCATCTCATCATTATTCATCATCATCACCACCATCATAATCATACTCACCATCATATCATTATCATGTCATTTTATATTATCATCGTATCATCTCATCGCCTTTATCCTCATCATTACCCCCATCATAACCATCATCATCATCACACCACCATTGTTGGGTCATGTCGTCATCAGTAAGCCATCACCACCACCATCGTCATCAACGTCATCGTCATACCATCATCATTAGCCATATCATTACCACCATTATCATATCACCATTATTATCCATGTCATCATCACCACCAGACAATCATCATCATCATCATCATCATCATCATCATCGCCATCATCGTCATCATCATCAACACCCTCATCACCATCATCACCATTATCTATATCATCTTTATCATCAATGTCACATCGTCATTATTTTTATGATCATGTTTTCCTTATCATTTGCTCTGCAGAATATGTCAGATGTTCTGTATGCAATGCTTACAGCTTACATAGGTTGTAACATAGCATGCCCAGTAGCAAAACAGTGTGTAACTTGTGCACTCAGCCTGGGGTCACATGAAAAATGTACTGACGGTCACTTTGTTTTGACAGATACAACAGCAGTTAGGAGAAATAAAAGGAAATAAACAGAATATGAGAGAAATAGAGAGAGAGAGAGAGAGAGAGAGAGATACAAATAGAGAGGTAACGTTATCAATATGGATAGATTACTAGATGAGTTATAAATAGAGGAAGAAAGGAAGAGAGATAGAACACAAGATGATGTTAAGATGAACATTAGTGGAGATGGATGAAAAATGGAAGCTGTCAAGGATGGTAGGAATAGATGAGAATGGAAGGCAGAAAAAAAAAAAACTTACAATGCTGAGATGAAATAATTATGATAACATGATTGAGGATAAATGAGATGTGTCATGAACAAAGAGGAAAGATGATGTTGATCAGGACAATATGGAAAACAGGGTGAGGGATAAAAGATGAGATGGAAATGAAATGCTGCAAAATAAAATATATGAGATACATCGAAAACAAAGAGGATGACAAAAATATGGAAAACAGGGTTAGGGATGAAAGATGAGAAGAAAACGGAATACTGCAGGATGAAATAAAGTATATGGTGGAGAATACATTTGTAGATGAGATGCAGCATGAGCAAAAATGGAAAGAGATGCTGATGTCGATGAGGAATGGACAACAGGGTGAGGGATGAAAGATGAGATGAAAATGAAATGCTGAGATGAGATATGATAACATAATGGAGGATAAATGAGATGCGCCATGAACAAAGAGGAAAGATGATGTTGATGAGGACAATATGGAAAACAGGGTGAGGGATGAAAGATGAGGAGAAAATGAAATGCTGCAAAATGAAATGTAATACATGGTGGAGGATAAAATGAGATGCAGCATGAGCAAAGTGGAAAGAGATGATGATGATGATGATGATGATGATGATGGTGATGATGATGATGATGATGATGATGTTGATGTGGAATAGAGAACAGGATGTGGGATGAAAGATGACAGGATGCAGAGAGGGATATAGATCAGTTGAGATGAGATGCAAATAATGGCAGAGATGGAAATGATTTGTACTGATGTGGAAAAGGATGTGAGAGGAAGGGGAGATTGGTAGTGGAAGGAGGATTAGGATCCTGGAGGAGATTTAGATGAGATGAGGAAAGGGGAGAAATGGGAGAGAATGTGAGTGATGACAGAGATAAAAAGGAAGAGGAAGAAAATGAACATTTAGTGAGAGGAATGAATATGTAGTATGTTCATCCAGTCTGCAGAGTCTACATATCAACTTTATTTTCTGCCAACATAAGCATACATTAGCCTTGACGGAGAACCTTGTCAGTGGTTGGTGTGCCCAAGAGATAAAGATACCAAGGGATAGAACCCAATGTTTTATCAACCAAATCATGCAGCAAAAATGTGGGGGTAGAATATCTCACATCAAATTCATTTTTATGAATCATTAATGTCTTTAATCAGATTATAATGCAATGCATGGCAGATGTAGAAATATACCAGAGAAATGAGGGGAACAGAGTGTGTCATTCTGAAGAGTTTGACCCATACCTGTATTAAACTGACAGAGTCATGGTGATTTACCCCTTTAAGATGACACAAATAAGGCATGTGTGCAACGCCACAGTCTGGGACAGCTAGGCAGCAGCAGCTGTCCGCGCTAAATCTAATATCGGTGAAAAGTATTGTCTAATACTACACCACAGGGCAGGATGAGTCGTCATCAAAGTTGCATGTTTTCCCCCCTGTGCTAAAACAAACATAGACAGAATGCAGTGGTAGCAGCAGGGATATATTTGCTAAATAGAATTCTGTCAATAGAAACCACCCATTTAATCAGAGACTGCTTATTACCTTTTCTGATGTCACTGTAAAATGCCATCAGGGCAGCATTGCAATGAAGACAGTTTGTAAGGGAGTGAAAGTGATTGAATGAAATCAGTCATACAAAATACGGTATATTACAGGGTTTGTTTTCGTAGAAAACTTGTGTGTTAAACCTTTACTTTTCCATTTTTTTTTCATAATGATTGTACCACCTTTAACTAAAATGGATTGATTGATTAGTAGATTGAAAATAAGATGATGAAATAACATTTTTTCTTTTACATTGCTGACCTTTAGATGAACAGGAAAACATGTCATTACAGCATGAAAACAAAACACACTGTGTGCAGTCAAATCTAACTTCTGTCCTGGGAAATAACTGAAATTTTTAACATTGTCTTGTATTGTAAAGTTTTCATGAATTACTTTAGGTAATATAGTACAATGTAAAGCTCATGGCTGTATTAGGGAAATAGCTTAAGAAATGATGTGCTTTAACCAGAAAATGTGTGCTCTTAAGATAATTGTCAATTTTCAAGGTTAAGAATGTCAGATGATTAAGAGCCTATAAAAAGCAATTTATCAATTTTTTTTTTGTTGGTACCATTGTATATCTTTTCCTTCAGACCTTATTTTACGAACCTTGTAGTACGTAGTGCAATTTTCAGGGTTCATATTTTCCTTGGCAGTAACTTTACCATTTACAAGTACCTTCGATGTACAGTTCCATGTTATATACTCAGAGCACAGGTGTTCCTACAAAGAAAGAACAATGCTTAGTTTCCACTAGAATATTACTGGATAGTATGTGGACTTTCCAAAATAAACTACAAAAGAACTTGAACAAGCATGTGAACAAATTTTGATGCATCTCATTTCAATTTAAAGTTGTACTACATACTTTATGAGGATGGTCACTATGTACATCAAATTTCCCCAACAAGTCGACCAATAAATACATACCATGTAGGCTAATCCATCATTCATGAGATTCCATAGTGCCTCTGCAACAGATGTGTGTAGGCATGGCAACCAACTATATTTGTGTGCAAACCTCTTTCTGTCTTGAATATCTATTCCAAAATAATGACAGATTGCACAGGCAGTGGTACTTTCAATGGCTATAATAATGAAATAGTATCTCTTTTTGTTTTGTCTTTACAAACTTAGCCCAGTATGATATATACATGCAATTATACCATTCACTTTTATTTGACATCTGTGCACATTTAGTGAATGATTCAAGCATTCCAGGTTTTATGGCAAAATTGTCTTAATTTGACAATCTAAGAATTTCCAAGGAGAGCAATATAGTAAATTTCATGTATCTTTTATCATATGAGCTCATCTTGGAATACATCATTATCAACATAATTGCATTATAAGGCATCAAGTTTCTATTCCATTCATTGCAAAACCAAAATGTGCATGGCTGGTTGTCTTCCTAGTCATGTGTGTGTGTGTGTGTGTGTGTGTGTGTGTGTGTATGTGTGTGTGTGTGTGCGTGTGTGTTCCTAGCTTTATTTTTGTCTTTATTTCTTTCTATCTAGTCTGTCATTTGTCCTTGCCATTTTCAACACTTGTGTATCAAATATATATAAATTAGAGTAAGCATTAAAGAATAATGTATGGTATATTTTCTAAACTGGAAAGATTCAGTGTTGGTTATGCTGTGATGAGATAAAGAAATGTCCTGATAAAGGATGCTTGTAAATTATTTTGTGACTTAAGAGGGATATTAAGAAAGAAATATGATAGTACAAGAGGCATTGGAAACATACAGGAGATTAATTGTTCATTTATATAGGCATCAACTAATGACATGCATACACACATTTCTCATACATCCAATTTTGTTAATTGAAACAATACCGCTAGGGTTCCAGAACCTGAATGAGTAACGGATATCGGTGTGATAGTGCATTATCTCACAAGCATCACTGTTTCATAAGAGCCTGATCTGCACATGACTATTAATATTTCCTGAAGAACGTTAATATAATTGTGTAGGATGAACAGTCAGAGCAAGATGGTAATGATGTGACAGCTGTGTATATGTTGGGCTTGTGATGCACATGGACATACAATCTCATGTTTGTATCACAACTGCACTGACTGTAAGAGGCGGCCACACTGAACTATCCAAAGAAGATGTGGATGTACCACACGCTAGACATGGACGTTACAGTCTCAAAGACACGGTCTGGAGCTAAGACTAGTCAGGAGAAACCTTTGAAATGCATCCAGCCAATTATTATATCTCAGCATGAAATGCCTCGTTGCTTTCTGAAGAACTGCAGATGGCAGATAAGTGGTTGTTTCTGACAAAACTTGAATCATTTACCAGTATGACAATGGATGATGGTCTCAATGGTAACACATTTATTGCCTTCATTTATCATGCAGTGTTTTTCCCTGTCTCAGATATA